>NW_028292574.1:5344799-5543190 GCF_029948245.1 Actinia tenebrosa
CATTTTCATAGCGGAATTAACCGAGTGATAATACACGAATGTTCTAACGTCTTAATTTTTTTTCTTCTTTGAGTAAGTTTGTTTTGTTGATCTCCTTGAGGTCCTAGCTTTCAGTCTGCTTGTGTGCATAAAAATCGTTGTTACTTCATGCACTCTTTCTCATTTATATTCGTCGCGTACAATGAATATTATCAACACTGCTTACAGCCAGACAATTTTACTTGTGAAGCTAGCTGTATTTTCGCTTTCCACTCGTAACATAATCCGGCCTTGGTAATATCTAATCATGATAATCTATAATAATAAATATCATAGTAATAAGCTTCATTTTGTATAGCGTCTATATCAATAATTGTTCTAGGCGCTTACAATCGATGATAATAATCCATATTATAAAATATAGTATATATAATGTAATCTATTTTTATTATACATCTTTATCGTAAATGTTCAAGTACTCGAACCGTTTTTATAAACACATGTGGGTTGATATCATGATCAATAATTGTATAATAAATATGATAATAAAAGTATAATATTAAACAACCTGGTTTGACAAGATAGTTAATATGTTAACCAACTGTTCAAATACATTGATAACGACATAAGTCCGTTGTTTTTCAGCTTGATATGTTAGTATGAAATAGAAATTGCCTCATGTGAAGCCCTACTCCAGAATAACCTTTTACCAAGTCAAGTGGCAACACTAGTCTTCTACCATACATTGAAAAGCAGCGATCTTGATGACCGTTACAAAAATGATATGTGCATATTCTTTTATCCCAATGTGACTGTTATTGACTTACATTTTTAACCAAAGACGAAAAAAAATAAAAATAAACAAAATATTGGAGCTCATAGTGTCATTTTAAATATTGTTCATCAGAAATTATGATTTTTATTCACGATAAGCCACTTCATGACAGCTTCAGTATATTATCAGCCGAGCTCATTCTCCGTACAGCTCACGATAATTAAAAAATGGTTCATGAGAAGTAATATTCCGCGTTCAAAGCAAATTTGAAAAAGATTCGAAATAAATTCAAATTGAAATTAAAAAAGGAACGCGATTTCACGCTAATACCGCACGCCCCTGTTTAATTCTTAAACAAACCATACACTTCTGGAACGTGTATGGGTTGCCCAATGTGCTGGTATCTGGAGCTTGTACCGTTATTTGGGGGGGGCACTTTAGAAAATTTTTTGTGTATCTTTCTTTCAGTACTTCCGAACACTTAATTTTTCTCACATCAAATTTATTCAAACGTGTACACCTTTTGAATGTTTTATTTTAATAAAAATGTACCGCTTTCGTATATCTTTTAACCAGTGAAGTGGATCGATTAGTAAAACTAGACAGATGCGGTTTTGTAACAGGAGAAAAACAGCATTGCGTTACTAACGTCACTATTAAAATATTTTTATACTTAGTTAATAGGCTCCATCTAAAATTGCACTGACAACAAAATCAGTGATAGATTGTGGCTATTCTACTTTCTTTGTAAATTCTGAATTTAGAATTTAAAATCACAATAAATTCAGCTTTTACAATTTTTTTTCTTTCTTACAGCGTCAATAATCCTACACTTTTCATAGGATTGTAAGAATAAATTCAAATATTAGAAAAGGTACCTTTTTATTTAGTGTTTTTTCTTTGAATGGATGTGATGAAATTTCCTATCTTTTCTCAAGTTTAGTCCTTTAAAGGAAATTCGAAAAGCAGATAAAAAGGTACTTTTTTTGCGGTCACTAACTACATAATTATTGATTCCAATAATTGAAAACGCAATGCCAAATAATTTTTCCCCCGTGTTTTTTTACTTGTTTTTGTTATCGTTTTGTTTTGTTGTTTAGCTGCAAAGAATACCGGACCACGAGCGCGAGCAGATATTGAAAAAATACCGCCCGCTCAAACAGCAAATCAGAACGGAAGTTTTTTTAGGATACCGAACCGGAATAAAATAAAAACAAATATGGTGAATTGCAAAAAAATGCGGATTCTTAGAAATATTCTTTAACTGCTCATTAATATTACTTCTAACTAAGGAGAGCCTAAAGTCACAGCCTCAGCTGCGCATGCGAGCCAGCGTATGATTCATGAATCTATGAACACGTCATTCAAATCCATTTATGTGTGATCTTGCACAGATTTGCCATTTCGTATAGAGCAGACCATAGTTTAAAAAAAACAAGGCATTTACGCAACCCAGTAATAGTTGAGAGATTTTTGCAGATTGTCTTATCTGTAGTCCTCTTTGAGGTTTCGCGTTCAGACATGATATTTCAAATTCTTGTTTACGGATAGCATGCGTGGAACGTTTAAAAAACATGACGTTTTGGCTAGGACTAGTGATAGCCTACATCATTCATTGCTTCATTGCCTCTTCACAGGCTTTGTTTACATACACGCGCTTCACACATTTTCATCATCACTTTGATGAAAGCTATTACTAGTTATAGCCAAAACGCGTTTATCCATAATCTCACATTTCAATTATCTTATCTGTGCTGAAAGGAGTTTGCAAATTTATTAACTCCAGCCAGTTTGATGCCATCAAAATAACAAGAACTCTTTTTTTTGATAACAATTTTTTTAAACAAATTTTACACTTTTCGATGCTGTCAGTCAGTATATCCGCTAAAAATGATTGAAGAATTAATGACTCAAGATAAAGACTGATCAAAGAATTCATCGAAATCTACAAAAGAATTAACAATTTTAACAGAGAAGACCGACCTGCCGACAATTGGTACCGCTCACACCTTGCCGACAACAGGGGGGGAAAATGTTTTGTTTTTTGAAAACAATAATTTTCACATCTATTGTTTTTACTATCCGCCTCCATATTGTCCGACCTGATTCTGCTACCTGCTTGCTATTTTCCCCCTACATTCTGATCAAGTAGGCGCCCCTATATGCAAGGTAACGTAAGTAGGCGCCCCTATATGCAAGGTAACGTAAGTAGGCGCCCCTATATGCAAGGTAACGTTAGTAGGCGCCCCTATATGCAAGGTAACGTAAGTAGGCGCCCCTATATGCAAGATAACGTTAGTAGGCGCCCCTATATGCAAGGTAACGTAAGTAGGCGCCCCTATATGCAAGGCGCCTCTATATGCAAGGCGCCCCTATATGCAAGGCGCCCCTATATTCATGGCGCCCCTATATACAAGGCGCCCCTATATGCAAGGCGCCCCTATATGCAAGGCGCCCCTATATGCAAGGTAACGTTAGTAGGCGCCCCTAGATTACAACAGTGAATCAATTTCTCTTGAAACTTTTACATTGATACCGCTTAATCCTTTAGATCACTACGGTGTTTGTTTCATAGCAGTAAAGTTAATTTTTCGAATTTGGTTTTCAACATTTCTCTGATATATTTACGTGACTGGTTTATGAAGTTTATGTCTGTAATGGCGCTTTCGGCTTATATTTGATAAAAGAGATCCTTGTAAATGAATCATGTAATACAACCAGCACTAGTAGTCAATAGATGTTTATAAACCCCTGCATTAATACATGATTGCTGCGAGATTTAACGTGCTTTTAATTCAGGCAGTGATCGCTAAACAATCTCGCTAAAACCGGTCTCAAAACACGGATAGACTCTTGTAAATCGTACATGTTTTAGTTTGATTTTTTCAATCTTTTACATTCACACAACCTTATTCGATATATTCTATGTTTTAGTTTGCAGCAGTATACAATTCATATCATATATCATTCAACCGATGGCCTTTTATGGAAAGTGCCCCTATATGCAAGGCGCCCCTATATGCAAGGCGCCCCTATATGCAAGGCGCCCCTATATGCAAGGCGCCCCTATATGCAAGGCGCCCCTATATGCAAGGCGCCCCTATATGCAAGGCGCCCCCTATATGCAAGGCGCCCCTATATGCAAGGTAACGTTACCAACTCCCCTCCAACAAGACATTTTTGTCTTTAGTCTTTATGCAACAAGTGTCTGCTTTTTAAAGGATCTCTAAAGGATCAATGACTTACTGTAAACTCTTCAATGAAACGTCTCAAACTTTTTTTGCGTCATGAAAAACTCAAGCCATCCACTTAAATCTACCTCGCGTTTAAGCAGTCGCTGACAATAAGTATTTAATTCTAACGCTCATTTAATTATGCGACCAATAGAGGCTCATAGTTCCTTCCCTGGGGCCATACTTTCCAAACCAACACCTTTCTTTGTTGGTGGCCAGAAATTGAATTATGCCAAATGGCATTCGAATAATTGCTAGATATACATTCTGGATTATTTGGTTCTATTACTTAGAAGGAGGGATGCATTTATTGAAATCGGCTAAACCTTTGAAAACTATAAAACCCCGTAGAATTTTGGTTGCATTTGGAAATGAAGTAATGGTTTTATACCTTTGATTGACAGCGCTCTATTACAAACAATTATTGCTAATGCCCTAAAGGTATTCAATAAAGTGTCATACTTCTCTCACAAACACGTGTACTGTTAATGCAGCTTTTAAATACCAAGCACCAAGTTATGAGTTCGAAATAATTGAGAAAGCATATTTCCTAAGTTTATTTATTACTTGCCCTAATTGGAAGGTGTTTCAGAGACACATCGTTGACGATCATTTATTGGTAAAGCCCTAAAGTATTTAATTAATAAATTGTCATAGCTCTCTCACAAACAAGTTGTGCAGCATCATATATGCAAGTAGAATAAAAAGGACTTCAGACGTAGACTTCTCAGGATAACGTTCAGTTTTTATTGCCTTTTAATATTAGGTGTTGCAGAGACACATCATTGACAAAAATCATTTTCGTGAAAATCTTTTTTTTACAAGCTCCATCAAAATAAAGCCTTTACGTCCCTAGAGAATGAAAAGAGATTAACAACGCCTACGTATTACTTTACAATTCTTATATCCTTATGCGTTAAAATATTCTTTGTTAAACCGAGTGTATGGTGCAAGCCATTCACCTACAACTAATGAAACAGATAAAGATGCATTTGTTTTAAATATTTAAATTTTAATTAATTGATCAGTTTGATTAACTTTTCTTCGTACATTCTCTTATAAATGGTACTGATAATAGAAAATGAACTAAATAATGAACTTAATTACTTAAAGTTGCTGTACAATGAACAAAATACGCGTTTTATTTTCAGGAAAGGTGATTCTTTGAACACTAAAATTCTCCAACTTTTCCACTCAGGATGATGGAAGTTACGATAGTGTAGTGTACGATAGTCAAGTCTATTCTTCTGACTTTTCATGACTATTCTATATTTCCTGGCTTTTCTGTTTGCATTCTAATGCCTTTTGAAAATCATTTCCTTAACAAAAGCAACTGTGAAGGCAATTATGTTTTTGCAAAATATTTGCTATTTTTATGGTTTTGCAGCTTGAAGGAGCTCAAAGCTCGAGGTTTCAGTTTCGTCTTCTTCATCCGTTATTATGAAAAACTTACATCAAGAATCTCTTACAACATTAGATATCGTTTTATTTTTGGTTCTTTTTGGCGGTGCTGTTGCATGCTTCTACCTCACGTAAGAGCTAGCGATCCAAGTGAAGCCAGCGATGCTGTTGATTCTAGACTTTGACAAGAAAGGCTGTGCTGAAAATACATCATTCAGTTTTCATCTAAGGATTTTGCTCATCTCATAGCGAAGACTATTTTGTCAATGAAATACTTTCTACAAGGGAGGTAAACTAGAGAACGAACTATCTTTTCTTCGTCTAGATTTATGTACTTCTGCTTTAACTCTACCATCATGAGCTTTGTAACTTTTTTTTCCATACATGTCCAAAATAGACGATCTGATACGGACGGTAAAAGTATTTTACCGACGGTACAGATGGTGAAGTTAATTCATATGCAAAATGCACGAATTAATTAATTAAGTTTGAAAAGTAAATAATCATTGGAAAATAATCGACTCTTATGTGATGCGCCGTTTTCAAGTCGCTAAGACGGATCTATCCATCGATCTCTTGTACTTCGATTTCATCTACGTAATTCAATAAAGTAAAATTCAACTATGATATATATATAATATATATATATTTTTAACATTAACAGTTTTTCTTTGCATAACTAATAGTAACATCTTTGCAAAGGGTGTATAGTCACTTTTATTTTCAATTATTAAATTTAAAACTATATCCTTATCATTTATGAATATCGGTAGGATATCATATATTCCCTTTTTTAAACTTAGGGAAATATGGATATAGAATTGTACCCCCAAACTATTTTGCCAAAAATTAAAAATGACCATTCCCCCCCCCCCCCCCCCCCCCCCCAATCATTTCCAGTCTGTTTTGAAAAACGTGCCCCTATCTAAAAACCGCCCATGCCCTCCTGATGATAATTAAAGAACAGATTGATAGAGTATAGAATAGATCTTGCAAGTTTGGGTGTATTGACCATGTCACTCCCATTGAGCAGATCATCTGACTTGATCAGTACACCCAAACCTACACTCAAGGACCTTTTACCTCCAAAGAAAATATGCAGTCTCAGAAAGAGAAATCATGAATTTTTACTACCTAAAGTTAAAATCGTAACATTTATGAATTGCTTTGTAAATAGGTGTCTTTTAGAATAGGTGCATGCAATTATTCTTTGAGAATATAGTTTTCTGTTTTGTAAAAATTCTGCATTGTGCACTTTATAACATTCATGCTGCTTCAAGATCTTGATGGTCGTATACAATAAATAACAGGTAATAATAGGTGGGAATTTCAGTGTACCAGACCCGGCATAATCAATTAAGATAAAACTATATCCATGTATTCATGCCAGTAAGTATTGATAGTAAAGATTGAACTATAAGACTTTGTGAATGAGAATGGCATTTTGAGGATATATTTTTGTAACATGTCGTTGTATCCTTTCTACTCTTGATTGATATCACCAATGAAGCATGGTTCCCATATTTCTGATGCATATTCAAAGTGACCAACATCAAGAGTGAGTTATAGCATTCACCTCAAAAATACACTCTGAATGTAGTAAGTGTTTTCTTTTAAACCTATAATTCTATTATCACAAGTTGTTTACTTCAGCACCTTTATGCTTCTACTGTAGTTAACTTGTTGAAGCCCCAGACACACAAATCTTGGTAGTCTTGTGAGAAGCATGGGTGGTGTAGCGGTGAGAGCGCTCACCTCTCACCAAAGCGACCGGGGTTTGAGTCCTTCTGGTCTCAGTGTCGAATGTGAGTAGAGTTGTTTGTTGGTTCTCTCATGTTCTTTGAGGGTTTTCCAGGTTCTCCGGCTTTCCTCCCTCCGCAAAAATCAACTCCTAAATTCCAATTGGTATTACAGTGGATGATTAGCTACTCTGTAGAAATGCCACTGCTAGATCCCATTTATTTTATTTCTTCATTTATTTATTTAATAGTTAATATACAGTAGTGACAACTAAAATAACACAGTAATTTTTATTACTCTATGATTATGGCCCTGTAGTTCACTGTGCAATGAATTTAGCAAATAAATTGTCTCAGAATCGCTTATCATTTCATTGATTAGTAAGGCCCATGTGGGTATTACAGAAGGTAAATGGATAGTGGGTTACATAAAGACCCATCTATATTTTTTTCAAATTTTGATATGAGCAATTTAGCAAAATTCTCTTAAAATGGTGGAAAAAGCACCTCAAATTTAGCACATTTGCCAAGTTTGAGGGTAGTTTTTTATGTTATATTAATACAAGAAAACTTGTAATGATAAAACAATTAACAACTGAAATAATATAAATCCACAATAAGATGCGATTGAAAAACTATGAGCATCTGTTATGTGCTTAAGCAAATAAGAATTTTTTTCTAAGACTAAATTATTTCTTTTAATTAATTATTTCCTAACACTTATCACCAACAGGCCCTTATGTATTAATATCACATAGCATTTCTTTAACATGCTTGTCATATCTGTTATTTGACTGTCATGTTATTCCAATAAGCTCCTTACATTGTGGTATCTGTTCAATACAGTTGTTGTAATCATCATTATCACCCTTCTTTCTAAATATAACCTCTTTACAATTTGATGTATTAAACTTGTCCAGTTAAGATACTCTTTAACGTAAACATGAGAGTTGTCAAAAATATTGCAATTGTGATGCCTTACAGGTGATACAATAGTTGTGTCATAAGCATACATGTATTTCATAATAACTGATTTGTTGATGCATGTGTTATCACTAATTTTCAAATCATTTATATACAGTAAATAAGTTGAACAGGTAAGGCCCACTGACACTTCCTTGGGTGGTAGCCACTTCCAGTCAGCTATATTCCCATTTGAAATAACCCGTTGTTGACGGCCAGAAAGACAACTGTGATACCAATTTCATATGTAATTAATTAGTAAGGGTCTATATTGATCAAAAGTACAATAGCTATCAAGATGTCATATTATTGATAATTTACTTTTTTGTAGTATGATTTACTCTCACTCTCTATATTCTGGGGTTTTTTTTCATGATTGATAAACAATTCCAAGACTTTTATTAGTGTCGAGCATTCAAACTAAAAAGTATAGCAATCAGGCAACTTTCCAATGCCTTCATTATCTGCCCAAGTTATCTGGTAAATTGCTTAATCTGTTTAACAAAACCTTTTAATATATAATTTATCAACCTTTCTTAAAATTATAAAAGTCATTTCCAGAGTAAAAGTAGGTCGTAAATTATCACATTATTTCATTGACCTTTTATCCTTTATAGTTTCGCTGTAATTCAAATTCCCTTCAATCAAATCCTAATCTCACGAAACGAAGCAAACATTAATTGAGTCTAAGTACTCACACTTAGAATAAAATCTTATTCGATATTTTGTTTGCTAGAAAATATTATAAGCAATTAGTACATATAACATTGTAATGCTCTATGAGTGTTGTATGTACTGACCTCATATTTTCGAGAAGACGAGATCAACTTCAGTTCCAAAAGTCATACATTCTATAACAAAATTAAATTCCTTTTTCATAACTTGATCAGTCAAAATAGGTTAGACATTCAAGTCTTTACCCACATGAAAAAATTACGATCAAAATACGCAGTGATTGGCCTCCAGATGAGTAAAAACTTTCATATTTCAGCAGTTCTCCGACATTTATAGCATCCGCCATTTCTTTTCCAAAAATTACACGCTTTGCTTTACCACAGGAAAACCAATTCTATATATTTCACCATCGGTACCATTGGTATTACATTTGGTGAGGGGACCTATACCAAATCCGTACCGCAGGAAGACCAATTCTATATTTCACCAAGTGTAATGTAGCTAAATGAAATTTAGGCAAAGTTAAAATCGAGACAATGCATGCTGCTCAGCGGTCTTCCCAACAATGTGCGGGAGGGACCCAGGGCATTATCACGGGTTTACTTGCCGTGTTTGCAGTGCTGGTGGATTTGCACCAAGAGTTTTTCTAGTTTTTCTCTGTTTTCCCCCCTCTTTTTCACTGTAAACATGAGTAAAACCTCTCCAGAAATTTCCAAGTCGACGACATCCTCTACCTTGTCGTCTGGCTCGCCTTCAGCGTCGCGGTTTTCAAACGTTTTGGCGGCTATTCAGCTCGCTGTCAGCCAGGCAATGGCGACTCAAAACACCACACCAACTCAAGCCTCTTCGTCGCTCCTTGATGGCTCGTTCACCTCTACAATAACGTCTTTTCTAGATCCAAGCGGAGCTGTACCTCCCAGTCAAACCCCAGCAAGCTCCCTCAGCGGAGGTAGGTCAACAGTTCCTTCCTTTTTACCAACATTTTCATTGCCAAACGCCAACGCTTCGTTGCCTCCCTCATTAAGCGAGAGCTCCACTGGCAGTACGCCAAGCTCGTTGTTTTCAGCGTCATCCCCCTGGGCTTCCATCATGCCCACATTATACAAGCCTTTCGTAGTAGGCCCTGGATATTCGTCCATTCCATCCAAATTGGTGTCACAGATTGTTTCAGGAAAATTTATCGACCTGAACGATTTGATGCCCGCGAACTTGGCCCCAGCAACGGCTGATGAACCCCAAATCATGCTAGATGGTCGTTTATTAGTGCTTACAAGCCAGCCAAAGAAAACCAAACGCCGATTCGACGACATAGTTAGTTGGACCGAGGCGTTTTCTATCTTCTCACTGATACTGTCATCCCATTTTCCTCAACGCTGGAAGGACCTGGTCTTGTATAAGCTACTTATTGTCCGCACTTACCGTCTTTTCGGGGGCCGTGCGTGGTTTACTTACGACCAAGCCTTCCGCGAACACGCCGCGGCAACTCACCTGACCGACTGGTCACAGATAAACGTCCAGCTTTACAACTTCCACACCGCTGGCGCATCCCAAAGGCCATCTTAGAGCAGCACCATTTGTATTTCATGGAATAAGGGGCATTGTTCATCACCCTACAACCCATGCCGGTATGCCCATAAATGTTCTAAGTGCTCGGGCAGCCATCCTGCAGTCGATTGCCACCGCGACGAGAATCCCGCGTCTGAGAGAATGGGCCGTCCTGCGTCGCCTTCCTCTTCAAGCACAAAGTACCGTAAGTACTGACCTTGGCCCGGCTTTCCAGGCACTTTAGCCTCCCGTTTGATATGTACATTCGAAGTCCTTGCAATATAATAGTTCTCCGACTTGTCAAGCCGATGGGTCGACGCGACAGTTTACATGCTGTCCACATTGCAATTAACTTTAAATATGTTTACCATACTACAAACAATGGCCTACTTAGTCATAACACTTTAAGTTTTAGTTTTATCGACTCTCTCACAGTAGATGTTAATATTGTTTCGCAATCGTTGCTACGACTCTTCACCTGTCGTATTCATTGCCTTTGCACTTTCCTCGTACTTTATATTTTGCTTAACTAATAAAGTTGGTTGGACTTTGCCACTGCGTGTTTTGCTCGTTGGGCTCGCCCTAGTGATTTTTATGTTGCTTGCGTAAAAGTTGGTTAGTCGTTAAGCGGTTGCCTCTACAGTTCAGTAAAGTGCATTATCGCCCCTATCGCTTGCTACGACAGTTGGCCGGTCGTATTCATTGCCATTGCGTGCTGGCCCGTTGGGCTCGCCTTAGCCACTTTTACTTTGCTTATGTAATAAAGTCAGTTAGTCGTTTAACCGGTTGCCTCTACAGTTCAGTATAGCGCAATATCCGCTATCGTTTGCTACGACAGTTTGCCGGTCGTATTCATTGCCATTGCATGCTTGCTCGTTGGGCTCGCCATAGCCACTTTTACTTTGCTTAAGTAATAAAGTTGGTTGATCGTTTAATCGGTGGCCTCCACGATTCAGTATAGCGCATGACTCACTTTGCTTATGTAATAAAGTGAATTAGTCGTTTAACCGGCTGCCTCTACAGTTCAGTATAGCGCATTATCCCCTATCGTTTGTTACGACAGTTTGCCGGTCGTATTCATTGCCATTGCATGCTTGCTCGTTGGGCTCGCCCTAGCGACGTAGCTGTTTCGACAGCGGCTGCACACCGCCTGCCTCATTCTTCCTCGCTTGCTACGACGGTTTGCTTGCCGTATTCATCGATAGCGTTCTACTCATCGTTACGTTCTAGCGACTTGTAACCGTTGCCATATACGGACATAGTTCGCTCGATTATCGCCTACACAATAATTTTGATGTCGTGTCCTGCTGTTATTACCGTTGGTTCTGCTCGCCACGCAACTTGCCGGTCCGAATTTATTCTGCATTCGGTTGAGGTTATATAACCCCTTGCTTACCCCTTGACATCGCATATCGCGCTGCATCCAGAATCCTTCACTCGAGCCTTCTTCTCTCTCATGCTGACTAGCCTCTTTATTTACCCTCTGACACGAGTATACTACCCCCACCCCCCCTATTTCTTCTTCTTCCAACCAGGTCTGTAATCGGGACGCATTTTTCCTTTCAGCCCTTCCAGCTCTTCCTCCAGTTTCCGCAGTGTCGCCTCTCAAGGGCGACCACTTCGCGTTGGAGTTACAAAGTTATCCTGATCTAAATCGAGTTTCGTATGTGTTGAGTGGCATTTACCATGGTTTCAGGCTGGGCTTCAACGAGGCTCCCCTTAAGCCAGCTAAGCGTAACAAGAAGTCTGCGGAAGAACACCCCGTAGTGATTGACGAGTATTTGAGCAACGAAGTGGCTTTAGGCAGGGTCGCCGGCTCATTTGATAGTCCACCCATACCGAACCTGCACATAAGCAGTTTCGGAGTTATCCCCAAGAGCGGCCAACCGGGAAAGTGGCGTCTCATTGTGGACTTGTCCTCCCCTGAGGGCTCGAGTGTGAACGATGGAATAGATCCGGACAGCTTTTCCCTTCAATATATAAAAGTCGATGACATCATAACAATGATTAGCAAGTTAGGCATTGGTGCGCTTATCGCTAAATTCGACATTCTGTCAGCCTTTCGGAATGTTGCTGTTCATCCTGCTGATCGCGTTCTCTTAGGAATGAAATGGCGTGATAATTACTATGTGGACTTAGCCCTTCCGTTTGGTCTTCGTTCCGCACCTTTTATCTTTGACTCAATCGCGTGTATGGTGGAGTGGATTCTGCGCCATAATTATGACGTCTCTGACCTGCTACATTACTTGGATGACTTTATCATGGCCGGCCCTCCAGGTGCCAATGTGTGCAGCCGCAATTTAAGCACCGCCATCAACGTCTGTTCGTATCTCGGCATCCCTCTTCACCCCGAGAAGTGTGAAGGTCCATCTACCTCACTTGTGGTTTTGGGTATCGAACTCGACTCTCTCAATCAAGTTGCCCGCTTACCGGAGCTCAAGCTATCAAGGCTGCGGTTGTTGCTCGACTCTTGGGCTTATCGTCGATGGTGCCGTCGAAAGGACCTCGAATCTCTTATTGGTCACTTGCACCATGCTGCTAAGGTCGTCTGGCCGGGTCGCACATTCATTCGTCGCATGATAAACCTACTGTGCTGTTTTAGGGATGCATCCCACCCCATCCGCCTTAATGCTGAATTCCACTTGGATCTTAATTGGTGGCGTGAGTTTCTCGAGTCCTGGAACGGTGTTAGTTTTTGGATATATCCTGGCTTATCCCCAGTCCCTACGGTAGTTGTCACTTCTGACGCCGCTGGTGCGTTGGGCTACGGAGCTTTCTGGAACGAGAAATGGTTCAATGGCGTGTGGTTCGAACTTCAAATACCCCTTTCAATAGCGTACAAAGAGCTCTTCCCGATTGTTATTGCAGGTCATGTCTGGGGTCATCAGTGGGTGAAGCAACACGTTCTCTTTAGATCTGATAATGAGGCGGTGGTTGCGATCCTCAACTCAAGAACCTCCAAAGTCCCTCCTATCATGGGCCTCGTACGCAGTCTACTGTTAGTCGCTGCCAAATCCAGTTTCACTTTCTCCGCCCAGCATGTCCCAGGAGAAAAGAACCCTATTGCTGACGCCCTTTCTCGTTTTCGTTGGCAGGTCTTCTTTCAACTTGCACCATGGGCCCAACCGTCTCCAACCCCGATTCCTGCTTGGCTTCTGGAGGAGCTCACACTGGCTCTCTAGATGCTCGCTGCCGCGAATTTCTCATACAGGGTCTAGCACACTCCACCCGACGTTCCTATGCAAGCGGCCAAAAGAGGTTTATGGAATTTTGTACGCAACTGGGTAAAATTCACGCAAATGGCTCCCCCTGCCCAGCCGACGAATGGACCTTGTGTCTTTTCGCCACGTTCCTTTCCAGCTCTATTGGTCATGCATCAATCAAGGTATATTTATCCGAAGTCCGTGCTCTTCACGTCGAGATGGGTTTACCTGACCCTCTCCGTAATTGTTTGCGGCTACAGAGAGTCATCAAGGGGATCAACCGCGCGCAAGGCCTTAAAAAATCTCAACGACTACCTGTTACCGACGACATAATGTGGATCATTTTCAGGCATCTGAACATGGACCTGGCGGACCATAGGATGTTTTGGGCAGCATGTTGCTTAGCCTATTTTGGGTTTCTTCGTTCTGCAGAGTTCACTGTGCCAAATCTTAATTGTTACTCTCCTGAGATACATTTAAACGTTCGCGACATAGCCGTGGACTCCACGACGTCTACTACCTGTTTTCGTGTCAACGTCAAGGCATCTAAGACTGACCCGTTTCGCAAGGGGTGTCATATCTTCATTAGGAGAGCTAAACCCCCTCTATGCGCGGTTGAAGCAATACTCTCATACATGGCACTTCGGGGAGACTCACCGGGTCCCCTGTTCCTCTTCCAGTCAGGACAACCTTTAACCCGCGTCCTTCTAACAAAGTGGCTAAGGGACATTTTGTCTGTTGCAAACGTCCCGGGAAATTACTCGAGCCATAGTTTCAGGATTGGGGCAGCCACGGTTGCGGCCCGCAATGGTGTGCCAGACCACCTCATTCAGACCTTGGGTCGTTGGTCTAGTAACGCGTTCCAGAGCTACATTAGAACCCCAATAGAGGCACTTGCTTCTGCTTCTGCTCGTCTGAGTTAACTTGAATAAATCACCGTTTTTCGAGCTTCCGGTCTCCGTGTTTCTCTCAGGTTGGGGTGCTTGGAATTAGTCTTGGATGAGGAGGTACCATGGTAACCGGTCACAGTGTCCTCTACCAAGCACCCTTGGTCGATCTTCGGTGGTGAGCTGTGGCCCGGTTGCCATGGTTACCTTCCAGCGAGGATGCGATCTGTCGCAGCCCGAGCTCGCCCTGGTACCTAACCCCAACTCATTTGTCGATGAGTTTAAATGTGGCTAAATGAAATTTAGGCAAAGTTAAAATCGAGACAATGCATGCTGCTCAGCGGTCTTCCCAACAATGTGCGGGAGGGACCCAGGGCATTATCAGGGGCTTACTTGCCGTGTTTGCAGTGCTTATGGATTTGCACCAAGAGTTTTTCTCCCACCCTCCTTCCTCTGCTAATAGGTTCTCTACAGGTGAGTATATACTCCACTGAATCTCAGTGTGACAGGTACCAGTGGTGAGCTGTGGCCCGGTTGCCATGGTTACCTTCCAGCGGGGACGCGATCTGTCGCAGCCCGAGCGCGACCTGGTACCTAACCCCAACTCATTTGTCGATGAGTTTAACCATCGGTACCATCGGTATTACATTTGGTGAGGGGACCTATACTAAGTCCGTACAGCAGGAAGACCAATTCTATATTTCACCAAATGTACCATCGGTACCGTCGGTACCATCGGTATTACATTTGGTGAGGGGACCTATATGCTTAGTCCGTACCGCAGGAAGACCAATTCTATATTTCACCAAATGTACCATCGGTACCATCGGTATTACATTTGGTGAGGGGACCTATACCAAGTCCGTACCGCAGGAAGACCAATTCTATATTTCACCAAATGTGCCGTCGGTACCATCGGTATTACATTTGGTGAAGGGACCTATACCAAGTCCGTACCGCAGGAATACCAATTCTATATTTCACCAAATGTACCATCGGTACCATCGGTATTACATTTGGTGAGGGGACCTATGCTAAGTACGTACCGCAGGAAGACCAATTCTATATTTCACCAAGTGTACCATCTGTACCATCGGTATTACATTTGGCGAGGGGACCTATACTAAGTCCGTACCGCAGGAAGACCAATTCTATATTTCACAAAGTGTACCATCGGTATTACATTTGGTGAGGGGACCTATATGCTTAGTCCTTACCACAGGAATACCAATTCTATATTTCACCAAGTGAACCATCGGTACCATCGGTATTACATTTGGTGAGGGGACCTATATGCTTAGTCCGTACCACAGGAATACCAATTCTATATTTCACCAAGTGTACCATCGGTACAATCGTTACCATCGGCATTACATTTGGTGAGGGGACCTATGCTTAGTCCGTACCACAGAAATACCAATTCTATATTTCACCAAGTGTACCATCGGTACCATCGGTATTACATTTGGTGAGGGGACCTATATGCTTAGTCCGTACCACAGGAATACCAATTCTATATTTCACCAAGTGTACCATCGGTACCATCGGTACCATCGGTACCATCGGTACCATCGGTATTACATTTGGTGAGGGGACCTATGCTTAGTCCGTACCACAGGAATACCAATTCTATATTTCGCCAAGTGTACCATCGGTACCATCGGTATTACATTTGGTGAGGGGACCTATGCTTAGTCCGTACCCCAGGAAGACCAATTCTATATTTCGCCAAGTGTACCATCGGTACCATCGGTACCATCGGTACCATCGGTATTACATTTGGTGAGGGGACCTATATGCTTAGTCCGTACCACAGGAATACCAATTCTATATTTCACCAAGTGTACCATCGGTACCATCGGTATTACATTTGGTGAGGGGACCTATGCTAAGTCCGTACCGCAGGAAGACCAATTCTATATTTCACCAAATGTACCATCGGTACCATCGGTATTACATTTGGTGAGGGGACCTATGCTAAGTACGTACCGCAGGAAGACCAATTCTATATTTCACCAAGTGTACCATCTGTACCATCGGTATTACATTTGGCGAGGGGACCTATACTAAGTCCGTACCGCAGGAAGACCAATTCTATATTTCACAAAGTGTACCATCGGTATTACATTTGGTGAGGGGACCTATATGCTTAGTCCTTACCACAGGAATACCAATTCTATATTTCACCAAGTGAACCATCGGTACCATCGGTATTACATTTGGTGAGGGGACCTATATGCTTAGTCCGTACCACAGGAATACCAATTCTATATTTCACCAAGTGTACCATCGGTACAATCGTTACCATCGGCATTACATTTGGTGAGGGGACCTATGCTTAGTCCGTACCACAGAAATACCAATTCTATATTTCACCAAGTGTACCATCGGTACCATCGGTATTACATTTGGTGAGGGGACCTATATGCTTAGTCCGTACCACAGGAATACCAATTCTATATTTCACCAAGTGTACCATCGGTACCATCGGTACCATCGGTACCATCGGTACCATCGGTATTACATTTGGTGAGGGGACCTATGCTTAGTCCGTACCACAGGAATACCAATTCTATATTTCACCAAGTGTACCATCGGTACCATCGGTATTACATTTGGTGAGGGGACCTATGCTTAGTCCGTACCACAGGAATACCAATTCTATATTTCGCCAAGTGTACCATCGGTACCATCGGTACCATCGGTACCATCGGTATTACATTTGGTGAGGGGACCTATATGCTTAGTCCGTACCACAGGAATACCAATTCTATATTTCACCAAGTGTACCATCGGTACCATCGGTATTACATTTGGTGAGGGGACCTATGCTAAGTCCGTACCGCAGGAAGACCAATTCTATATTTCACCAAATGTACCATCGGTACCATCGGTATTACATTTGGTGAGGGACCTCTACGAAAGTCCGTACCGCAGGAAAAGACCAAGTCTATTTTCACCAATTGTGCCGTCGGTACCACATTTGGTGAGGGGACCTATATGCTTAGTCCTTACCACAGGAATACCAATTCTATATTTCACCAAGTGAAACCATCGGTACCATCGGTATTACATTTGGTGAGGGGACCTATGCTAGTCCTACCGATACCATTCTATTTTCACCAAGTGTACCATCGGTACATCGGTATACTTGGTGAGGGGCTATACTGTCCGTACCAGAAATACAATTCTAATTTCACCAAGTTAACCATCGTATTTGGTGAGGGACCTATGCTTATTACCACGGAATATAATACCCAAGTTCCATTTTTCACATACATGGTGAGGGGACCTTGGTAGTCCTACCACAGAATACCAATTCTATATTTCACCAAGTGTACCATCGGTACCATCGGTATTACATTTGGTAAGGGGACCTATATGCTTAGTCCGTACCACAGGAATACCAATTCTATATTTCACCAAGTGTACCATCGGTACCATCGGTATTACATTTGGTGAGGGGACCTATGCTTAGTCCGTACCACAGGAATACCAATTCTATATTTATCACCATCGGTACCATCGGTACCATCGGTATTACATTTGGTGAGGGGACCTATATGCTTAGTCCGTACCACAGGAATACCAATTCTATATTTCACCAAGTGTACCATCGGTACCATCGGTATTACATTTGGTGAGGGGACCTATGCTTAGTCCGTACCACAGGAATACCAATTCTATATTTTTGTACCATCGGTACCATCGGTATTACATTTGGTGAGGGGACCTATATGCTTAGTCCGTACCACAGGAATACCAATTCTATATTTCACCCCGTCGGTACCATCGGTATTACCCATGGGTACCATCGGTACACCTAAGTCCGTACCGCAGGAAGACCAATTCTATATTTTCGGTACCATCGGTATTACATTTGGTGAGGGGACCTATGCTTAGTCCGTACCACAGGAATACCAATTCTATATTTCGCCAAGTGCATCGGTACCATCGGTACCATCGGTACCATCGGTATTACATTTGGTGAGGGGACCTATATGCTTAGTCCGTACCACAGGAATACCAATTCTATATTTCACCAATGTGCCGTCGGTACCATCGGTATTACATTTGGTGAGGGACCTATAAGTCCGTACCGCAGGAATACCAATTCTATATTTCACCAAATGTACCATCGGTACCATCGGTTACATTTGGTGAGGGGACCTATGCTAAGTCCGTACCGCAGGAAGACCAATTCTATATTTCACCAAGTGTACCATCTGTACCATCGGTATTACATTTACCTATACTAAGTCCGTTTCTATATTTCACAAAGTGTACCATCGGTATTACATTTGGTGAGGGGACCTATATGCTTAGTCCTTACCACAGGAATACCAATTCTATATTTCACCAAGTTACCATCGGTACCATCGGTATTACATTTGGTGAGGGGACCTATATGCTTAGTCCGTACCACAGGAATACCAATTCTATATTTCGCCACCATCGGTACCATCGGTACCATCGGTACAATCGGTACCATCGGTATTACATTTGGTGAGGGGACCTATATGCTTAGTCCGTACCACAGGAATACCAATTCTATATTTCACCAAGTGTACCATCGGTACCATCGGTACCATCGGTACCATCGGTATTACATTTGGTGAGGGGACCTATATGCTTAGTCCGTACCACAGGAATACCAATTCTATATTTCACCAAGTGTACCATCGGTACCATCGGTATTACATTTGGTGAGGGGACCTATGCTTAGTCCGTACCACAGGAATACCAATTCTATATTTCGCCAAGTGGGTACCAGGGTACCATCGGTACCATCGGTACCATCGGTATTACATTTGGTGAGGGGACCTATATGCTTAGTCCGTACCACAGGAATACCAATTCTATATTTCACCAAATGTGCCGTCGGTACCATCGGTATTACATTTGGTGAGGGGACCTATACCAGTCCGTACCGCAGGAATACCAATTCTATATTTCACCAAATGTACCATCGGTACCATCGGTCCTACATTTGGTGAGGGGACCTATGCTAAGTCCGTACCGCAGGAAGACCAATTCTATATTGCACCAAGTGTACCATCTGTACCATCGGTATTACATTTGGCGAGGGGACCTATACTAAGTCCGTACCGCAGGAAGACCAATTCTATATTTCACAAAGTGTACCATCGGTATTACATTTGGTGAGGGGACCCTTAGGGTGTACATCGGTATTACATTTGGTGAGGGGACCTATATGCTTAGTCCGTACCACAGGCACCATCCATTACATTTGGTGAGGGGACCTTAGTCCGTACCCAGGAATACCAATTCTATATTTCACCACCATCGGTACCATCACATCGTTACCATCGGTATTACATTTGGTAAGGGGACCTATATGCTTAGTCCGTACCACAGCATCGGTACCAATTTTCGGTTGGTTTGTGGGGACCTATACGCTAAAAGCATACCGCGAGGAAGACCCAATTCCTATATTTCACCAAGTGTACATCTGTCCACGTAGTACATTTGTGCACTATACTAAGGTACGAGGAAGACCACTTATTCACAAGTACACGGTTTACATTTGGTGACCTATATGCTTGTCACCACAGGAATACCATTAATTCACGTGATCGGTACATCGGTATTACATTTGGTGAGGGGCCTAATGCTTAGTCCGTACCCACAGGAATACAATTCTATATTCATCACCAACTGTACCATCGGTAGCAATTCGGTAACCATCGGTATTACATTTGGTGAGGGGACCTATGCTTAGTCCGTACCACAGGAATACCAATTCTATATTTCACCAAGTGTACCATCGGTACAATCTGTACCATCGGTATTACATTTGGTGAGGGGACCTATATGCTTAGTCCGTACCACAGGAATACCAATTCTATTTTTCACCAAGTGTACCATCGGTACAATCGGTACCATCGGTACCATCGGTACCATCGGTATTACATTTGGTGAGGGGACCTATATGCTTAGTCCGTACCACAGGAATACCAATTCTATATTTCACCAAGTGTACCATCGGTACCATCGGTATTACATTTGGTGAGGGGACCTATGCTTAGTCCGTACCACAGGAATACCAATTCTATATTTCACCAAGTGTACCATCGGTACAATCGGTACCATCGGTATTACATTTGGTGAGGGGACCTATGCTTAGTCCGTACCACAGGAATACCAATTCTATATTTCGGTGATAAAAGATGATTCGTGCAAAAACTTGCTTAATTAGTTGTGCTGATTTGTTATGCAATTTTTTTTTCCTGGCTTTTGTGCTACTTGAGTTTCTTCAACAGCGGATGTTTTGATAATGTCTTGAATGTCTTCTTGAAAACACTTTTAAACCTTTTCAAACTATGAACATCATGAGCAACAATTTTATACAATTGCCTATTAAAATCGCCGTTTTTCCTGCGCTCGGAAAGAAGGCACTCTCTAAGATTAGTTCTTATCTGGATCATTAACAACGACCCATCATGTACTTAAGTTGGCACTTTGTTTTCCGGTCGCCCAACAGATTTGGTGAAGCTTTGCGTTGGCCTCTTTAGATTGCGTCCAGTGCAAGTCAAACCATCAAGTATAGATCTACGCTTCACTTGTATGACATCGTTGGCGAGTTCTCCTAAAATTTCACTGACTGAGCCCAGTAGACTATCGCTTTCCAGCAGGAGTTTCAAATTCACGCCTCAATGATAAATCAAGGACGTGATAGCCTGTATAAAATGACTTTGCTAAGTCCTTTGTTGACAGATCATTTGGAGTATTGTTTGCAGGTGATCTATTCGATAATGGTCGCACACAATCAGTAAAATACTAAGTAAACGGTTTTGTTTGCAGGATTAGAGAGGCCTTTACGTTGCCATAGAAACTAAATTGGCTCACATCAAACAATTGTAAACAAATGAAATGATAATTGTACATTATACCAAATGGAAAACCTCTAATGAGTTACAGAAAGTATAAAATATATGCTGTTTAAATTGACAAAATCTTATAATTCTAAGCATGCAGTCACTACCAGCTATATTATCTTCCGTGAACGTTTTATGTGCGCTGTAGCATCGTGCACTCCATGTCGATCGACAGGCACGTGTGATTATTTTGCGAGAAGAGAGCTATAGGCATTATACGTACGACATTCAAATCGTCTTCATTTTTGGAGGGTAGCAATTAATAGCCAGTGGCTAACAAACCTGCATCACAGTGCGAAATTACAGATTTCCGAAATCGGAAATATTGTCGGAAATTTGATAGTTTGGAATTTCCGTCAAATTTACGGGTACGGAAATCCACTTTTCTGAAAGCCAGTCCTCCTTCACATTTCCGTTAAGCGTTTAAGGGAAACAACGCCGTATACACATTGCTACATGTTTCCGTTCCATTTAAGGCACACGGAAATTGAATATAATTGTGAACACTTAGAAAAAATGTAACAGTTAAATGTAAATATAAAATATGCATGGATCGATATCGTGCAAGAAAATGCAGAAGGTCTACGAAGGATCTATGTAAGATCTAATCAGCTAAAGTGAAAATCATAAAATATTTTGAATAACTGAATCATACTAGGCAGAAACTAAAACGGCTTGCCAAAAAGCCATGCAGAAATAGCCAGTATTTGGTGAACAGCAGCGCTGTTTCGTCCTATTTGAGTTTGTCTTTTTAACTTCGTTTATGCGAACTACAACTTAAAACACATTATTTTGTGTCATTGCCATTTAATTAAGTTTTTCTTTATATTAGATTTCGAGGAAAGGGTTATATTTTTGCAAGAGAAATTACAAATTTTGACAGATATAATTTGCAGCTATTTCAAATATATGTTCAGTGGTGTAGGATTTGAAGTTCGGTGCAATATTTATCAAATGCTAGGTCTTCACCTTTATTCGAAAAAGAAGAACAAATGAAGTGATAGTATATACCATAAAAAAGCATCAGAGGTTCTATTTCTTTAATTTTGATTTGATTTACTGAACATTGAAAAATAATTTCCAACTAAATTAGTTCCCGAAAAAGCGAAGCAAGCGGCTTATAACAATCCGCTCTTGCACCTTTGGATTAACGTAAATCAAGTATGTTTAAAATTAAACAAAGTGTTCTGAGGCATGGATCAGTTTGTGAAAGAAAGAAAGAAAGAAAGAAAGAAAGAAAGAAAGACTGAATAATAAATTAATGAATAAAACATTTATTTTGTATTTTTTTGAATAATTTTTATTACTGAAACATGTGTCTAATCAGGGGTGAGACAACGATTACATGTTGGTTTTCGCTTCTGTGTTCTCCGTAGACAAACCTTGAGCTTATTCTCTGAACTGGAATGAATGTTGCTGGCCCTGGTTCCTCAAAATGTTTTGCTTCCCAAACACTTAATGGATTGCGATATGATGTGATATGATTATTCTTTTGGTACCATTGAACGGCTGCAAGAATATGAGTTAATTGATCTCCATTGATCACAATAGTATGGCACAAATAAAACAAAACAAAGCCGGGTCTGCCAGTAGATGTTGCCTCAATTATTCCACCATTACCTGCCCATGAGGCCATGATCTTTCCTGAAGAATCAAGACGTGTGTTAAATCTTGAACCTAGTCTTTCGTCGAATACTGTAACTGACTTATACTTTCTAAAGGCTCGGTTCACTCGCTGACGGTCAAAATTCACTGTTGGATAAAGTTTCCTATACATTTCTTTTAGGTTGAATAAGTCGTCGTTGTCAAACGAAGAGATCACGAAGCTATTTGGCAATGCTACGTCACTAAAATCTGTCCACACATCTGTAAGGCTTTCTATTGTTCCTCGTATTGCGATTTTAAATTTAGAAAGTCTATCTTGATTAATTTCCTCCTGAATATTATCCACTATAGCATCCCTCAGAAGAGCTTTGCAAAATGGAAAGAAAACTTCGCTGTACTCTTTCGGCAATGTATACTGCAAGTCTGCAGCGCTGCTCATGCAAATAAACTTCCTCATTAATTGTGATTCAATGAACCTGTTGTTGGTGTGAAAGTTGCCTAACAATCCGTTATAACGCTCAAAGCTGAAACACCAAAAACCAAACACACTTCCATAGTTTTCAACACATTTCTTTAAATGCATATGTAGATGAATATTCGGAGTAACGGCTTCTCTTCCATAAAGATTTTCAAATTTTATTGCAAAGTCTAGTAGTTTTCTATCAGCTAAAAAGAGATCAGTTTTCGAAATAGAGGTCTTGCACAGTAGCCGACAGGCGATTACAAAAGTTTGTAAACAGTTCAAATGTTCTTCTGGGAGAATTCCTTCGAGACAATACAAAGAATAATAAAGAATCCAGTTTTGCCACTGCGAAGCTGTAAAACCACCATAGTTTGTTGTAATTTTATGTGGTAATCTACCAAGATCAGAAGTGGAATTAATGTTTTGTATACGTCGCTCGATTTCAATAATATTCTCTCTTGAAAAAAGCTCGTTATTGCTCCAGAGTTTAAAAAGGTGCTTAGCAGTACCCAGAAATAAATTGTGCATCGGATCAATCACACACATTGTGATACTACCGTAATACGGAAGTCGTAACAATTCGGTGTATCTTGTTCCAAGTTCTTTTTCCATTCGTTTCTGTGCAGTCTTATTTTTACATCTAGTGGTTTTAAGAGCATCTCGTCTATGCTGCTCATCTGTTCTTTTTGGCCAGTTGTCCCGATCTGTAAACCCGCTGTAATCCTTCTTTTCTCCAAAACCCCAAGGAAAGGTTTTTAGGCAATGACTACATCCTTTGTGTGCAGCGTGTGATAGAAATCCGCATAATTTTCTAGCAGCAGGAATATCAGATGCACAACAGAGAAGAGCAGCTCTTATCTTTATTCCACCTTCTGGTGCACCACGGGCATTGACTTTTACACCTTTCCATAAAGCTAATAACTCGTCCACCATAGGTTTCAAAAAATGCATAAGCGTTGCTGGTTCCTTATTTAATGCAGGTATTATTCCTACCAATATTATGTTCTCTTTCTTAAAACGTTCAGCTCTTGGTAAGTTAATCAAAGCCAAATACAGAACTCCTATAGAATAATCACTGCGTCTCTTAAATGGCTGAAACCAGTCACAGTTCAGCATTAAACCATAAGAGTGTTTAAGGTTTAAAAAGTCTCGTCCTTTATACTTTAGGAATGTTTTCCAAACGTCTCCATCCATAACGTCTGCATATGTATCTTCATTAACATTTCGTTCACGCCATTCCTCACATTTTTCCTTCAATCCTGGTCTTTTCAATATCGTCTCTAACGAATCTATAACACTCCTAAAGCAATAAGTATATATTGGGTAAAATTTGACTGAACCATTATTCAGGAAAACTTTTTTAACTAGCTGGCCTCCGCAGGGTTTTCGTCTTGAAGAGTGTGGAAAAAGTACATTGTCGCAAAGTTTTGCTTGGTATTTACCATTTACCTTCTTGACACAGTCCTGCTCTTTAAATAACTTTGTGCACTTTCCACAAACCACAAATTTTTGAAAGTTGTCCCTGTCTATACCTAGATATCGTCTCAGAGAATACATTGTTACAGGTATAAGTCCAGCCAAGGAAATCAATAGGTCAGATCCTGCATTTGCTGGTAATCCTTCGCCTACTTTGGAAAGTAGTGCACTTAGGTACTTCAAAAGACCTTCGATACCTCTGTCACTGATAAGATTGTAGTATTGCCAAAGAAAAATAAAATATAGGAGCCACGTTAGAAATGTGCGTGATTTTTGCCTATTGTTGATACTAAACTGCTCCTCCGTGACGTGATTTACAGTGCCATCGGAATTTTCTTCATCAATGATATCGCGCAAATCTTCTTCACTTAATTCATCCCAATGTTCAGGCGTTTCATCAGCATTCGAGTCTGAATCATGTTTGTCCTCATCACTCTCGTCCTAAAAGTAGGTAAAACAAACGTTTTTTCTATTATTATCAGCCCGTTTAGTTTAGTTTCATGAATGTTGAATAAGCCAAAATTATCGAATGTTAATCTCAGAACTGGATGTAGAAAGTCATCACTGAGGCAAAAATGAACTGACGTTTTCAATGAAGCCTTCGAAAATTGTCTAATGACTGAAAGCTCGTATATGACACAAATCAAGATTTTCGTCCGATTTTCGGAACAAGAGTTTTTACTAATTTGTGTACATTCACTTAAAAATAACCGTTTCGCAAGTAACAGAGCGAAACTTCCATTTTGCAAATTGTTTCCGTTTTGATTATGTTATTTTTAATTCACTTTGTAAATAATTTGCTAAATAGCAACATGGGCGAAGGTGTTTCATTGTATAACAAACCTCTTCTTCGCTTGAAGAGTCGTCCGATGCCGCGACTGATCCTGATGTCATATATTGATCTAATGATTAAAATAATCTGGTTTAGTATTCAAAAATAATTGATACATGAATAATCAATGATTCGATTCTTTTCCAAATCCATATAACAAAAGTTTATCTATCAGTACCTGAATCTGTACGGATGTTGTGTGGTCTTAAAATTGGCCGTTCTTAGGCATGTACGCACGTAATGCATGATTTATTTAAATCCGCTTAAAATGAAGATATTACTAATATATAATATAATAGAATAGAATAGAATAGAATAGAATAGCATAGAATAGAATAGAAATAGATAAATTCTAAATAACGAATAGACTAGAAATAGACTAGAATAGAATCAGAATAGAATGAATAGAATAGAATAGAATAGAATAGAATAGATAGAATAGAATAGATAGAATAGATAGTAAATGATAGAATAGAATAGATGCATCGAATAGAATAGCACTAGATCTAAACGAATAGCATGCATGATCAGAATCGCACGCCTGACTCGCCTCGCTCGATGCCTCCTCCTGCCTCGCCTCGCCTCGCCTCGCCTTGCTCGCCTCGCTCGCCTCGCCTCGCCTCGCTGCCTCGCCTCGCCTCCTGCGCCTCGCCTCGCTCGCCTCGCCTCGCCTCCCTCGCCTCGCCCGCTCGCCTCGCCTGCCTCGCCTCGCTGCCTCGACCTCGCCTCTCGCTCGCCTCGCTCGCCTGCCTCCCTCGCCTCGCCTCGCCTCGCTCGCCTCGCCTTCGCTCTCCTGCCTCCCTCGCCTCGCCTGCCTCGCCCCTCGCCTAGCCTCGCCTCCCTCGGACTCTCGCCCGCCTCCTCTCGGCTCGGTCGGCTAGGACGGATCGGCTCGGTAGGATGGATAGATAGAATAGAATAGAATATAATATACTGAAGTTAGTGTCCGGTAGTAATTAGAAGAATTATTTTCTGTTGGGAGGTACAAGTCTCATCTGAAACAAAAATAATTTGAAAGAAGATTGAGGAGAGAAGAATTTAAAGATTTAGATATATTTACCTTTAAAATTTCCGCATTTCCCCCCAGAATTTGTTAGTGGTTAAAACTTATGAAAGTCTCCTCAAAATTAATTCTACGTACTCCACGGGTAGTCCAAACAATGACACTCATGAAACTGCTGTTATTGAATTACTTTTTAGTTTGGCTTTTTATACCAGCTTGAAATAACACGATTTCTCAAAGTACACAGAGTCCGTACCCCGCTTTTCAAAAGAAACATCATTCAATCGGAATTCCTGATTACAATCCAAAATCATTCTCCTCTCTTTTCTTCCCCAATACCGGCCTAATGATATACTACTGACAACGATACATTTGATAGATTAAGTATTAACTCGCTCGGCCAGCTCCGCGCAAATCGATCTCGCAATCTTTCAAAATCATTACCTTCACTTGAGCTACCAGGCAAATCTTCAATAACTCCACTAGTGACTGCTTGCTTTTGTAAATTCCACATATTCTTACTGGCATCGTAAAAACGCCTTTTGTGTTCATAATACTGACTCTTACCGAGCCGTTGTCCACAATGAGGACATTCAAAGCCTTCGCTGTTTTTAGATGCCCCAGAAGATCCCTCATTATCTACTGCTGACTCTTCAACGTCCGTCGTCCAAATGTTTTTCGCATAGTCGTAGAATCTTCGCTTATGTTCAAAAAACTGTCTTTTGCTGAGAATTTTTTGACAATGTCCACATTTGCGTCTCTTGGAATCAATTGAATTTTGCACGTGGCCACCTCTAGAGGAAGGGCGTTTTGAAGCTCTACTGGACATCGGTTAAACTAGTGCTCGGTTTATGTGTATACGTAATGGAACTTAAAGCTAGAAGTCAAAAACTCTTAGCGAATCTCAATCAAAAGCTAGTACAGAGCTCGATTTAAAATTTCTCACAACACGCCAAAAATACAATAAAGACTTTTAAATACATGTTCTATTGACCCATAGGTGATGACAGAAATGTCACTGTACACCTTTTGCTGTTCCTTAACCGCAAAGGAATATTCATTGAAGCGAAGAAGCATTGTCATTAGAGCGAACAGGCATACATTTCCGGTGTCGTAATTAAGCTAGTTTACATTGTCCTAGTGAAAACACAGCCACAATAAGGCGAACGGAGTCTTAATAGTGCGATTGAACGTTCATTAAGAAATTTAGCATTGAATTTGACAATCATGAATATGTTAGCGTGGGTTCATCAACGTTTTTGAACTTTCATTAGCGTTTTGGTGCAGACAATAAACCACAACACATATTCAATACAGTGTTTTGGACATTTATTTACGCAATACAAATAAGTATATTGTGCTTTTACGATTGTAGATTTTCAAAGACAAAAAAGTGAATTTGCTCTCTATTTAAACATCTTGGACGATATGTTTACATGTGGTTGTACCATTGTATGCATTTCTGTGGATCTTCATAGGCACTCAAAAGACGCTAGTCTGACTCATTTGGAATTTGGTTTATTTGTTGAACCATTGCAATATCCAAAAAAGAGGGATTAAAAAACTCAAAACTGACTGATATGGTCAATTACCTACGGACGACTGTTACACGGTCTTTCATCACTTCAACAAGATTAATGTCATAATTTCTATATCACGTTAATTTTCTTTTGTCTTCGAGAAAATCAGTTTGATATCAAATTTTTGACATCAAAAAGACTGCAAAGTTTAAGATCACACTGATTGTTGTTACTAACTTAACGAAAATATGATTTTTTATGTCGAATATTTGGAATGAAATGAGGTTTTAGTCTCGTCGGATATGCGATGAAAGGAAATTAAAATATATTTCTTTGCCAAGACGCTTACCAAAAACATAATAATAATTTTTGCATCTTTGCAAAGTCACTATCATGGATGTGACATATATTTGACAGTACGAACGCTTTTCTTGAAAATAAAATATTGCATATCACGCTAGAGTGTATACCATCTCGTACATTTTTCAGCGTAAAACTAAGCGAGTTTTGTCCCAAAACAAAAAAAGGTGTTTATTCCTATATTATGTCATTCAATTATTTGTTTGTTTTTTTTTATTTTTTAGAAAGCAGTACACAAAGTGTACCGTCAGCTCTTAAAGAATGCTGACTTTAGTGAATGGAGCTTTCAAGAAGGGTATAGTACCGTTTTCAACAAATCATATGAAATAAGTTAGTTCGTCTCATTCGACAGGCCATCCGTCTTTGAGCGGAAAGCTAGTCGGTGCAGTTTAGCCGTCTTTGAATGGCAGAACAGCATTGAGACATTTTAATTGAACAGCATGTGTATGTAGGCATCAATAGATTGCATAGTTCGTCTCATTCGACAGGCCATCCGTCTTTGAGCGGAAAGCTAGTCGGTGCAGTTTAGCCGTCTTTGAATGGCAGAACAGCATTGAGACATTTTAATTGAAGAGCATGTGTATGTAGGCATCAATAGATTGCATAGTTTGTCTCATTCGACAGGCCATCCGTCATTGAGCGGAAAGCTAGTCGGTGCAGTTCAGCCGTCTTTGAATGGCAGAACAGCATCGACGATTCCGGTAAGTCATCTGTGCATTTTCATTCTTTACGTTGCCTGCATGTTTTGTGCTGAATTCTGTTCTCTTGTCTTTCCGTGTACTTTTCCCCATAGATTTTTCTCTGATAGCAACAGGGACACCTCGCGAAAACTTAGAAGAGAAGTGAGAGGTCTGTACGGAGATGGTACTTGGAAGAAATCCGCTTTAAAAGGTTAATTTAATGTTTATATTTGTATCGAGTTGTACAATTCTGTTCAAGGTACTTGAAAATATGCAGTGCAAACAAGACGCTATGAATTAAAAAGCACATCTCCTTGCCCTCAGATAAGAAATCCCTATTTTTAACTCCGCGCGAACCTAAATTACTTTTATCATTATGATCTAAAAAATCACAACTTTTGAAAGTGTTTATATCTGCCGAAACATTGTCCATTTCAAACTCCAATAGAATCCTATTCAACTGCAATGCACTGAGGGTCAATGCCAATTTAATTTACAGTATAATGCATTGGATCCAGCGAATTTTTAACAATTATCGATATATATGTGTTTCAATTGTAAATCTTACAGTTGCTGTTCATAATATGTTCAGATTCTATTCACCGGTACTGGAAATCCCTGAGGGACGATCAAACAAGACGGAAAAACCAGAAGTTTATGGAGCATAGGAATAACCTACGACAACAACAACGAAAAAAACGGGTAAATGAGTGCCATCAGATGTTTTCCCTTCGTCTTGCCTGAAAACACCGCTGATATTTATTAATACATAGTTCTATACTTCCTTTGACAGAAACTTGAAAGACGAAGAAAAGCTCTTGCTTCCGTTGAGCTGTCTACCGGCGACAGGGAAAAAGCAAAAGAGATAATAGAGGGTCCATTCGCACTTGAGTGCATGTCAAGCGAGGAGAGCTGTGACGATGAGGAAGTGGAAGCTGGCCCAGGTCCCAAGCCTCGAAAGATTCGTAGGCTGTCCTGGGAAAGATCGCGATTGCATAACATCAAAAAAGCGATTGATGATCATATCAAAAAGAATCTAACAGCGGCGCAAAAACGGCTTAGTTCCAGGACCATCATTGCAACTGAGAAATCGAATCGCACAAAGCCTAAGGAAATACCTTCTTGGGCAGCCAGAGAAGGCAATGAATGAAGGCAGATTTGTCTTCTCCTTTACGATTGTATAAGAGCGATATCACATAAGCAATGTTTTACATGCAAATGAGCTGCCCAGTGAAATAGCATGATAATGAAGTGAACCAGATGAGTTTTGTAAGCTAAAACGTTACAACAATTGCCTTGTATTGGAAATATTATTTTTGACAAACTAAAGATCGATAGGACTTGAACTGTTTTCTAATACTGTGAAAATTGTATGATTCACGCATATCTCATTTTTAAACAGTAGTGAATATCGGACTGTTTTCCCACCTATACTATGCATGGTGCAATTTTTATTATTCACGACATCCAAAAAATATTGCTGTGCTTCAAGGACTTAATCAAAATTGAATATAGCAGTGTAAAGCCGTTTTTTGTTCATTATCATTTTTGTTAGAAAAGTTCAACACGTCTCTCGGCCATAAAAGCCACAAGCTCAGTAGTGCAAACAGCATGTGCACACTTCATCAGCATGCTATTTCACAGGGCAGCTCATTTGCATGTAAACATTGCTTATGTGATATCGCTCTATTGTATTGTTTCTATTGTATTAGAGTACATGTACAAACCCTAAAAGCTTGCAAATTTTTTCACTATTTAGTACAAATGGTACAAATTAAAATATAGAAAACAAAATAATTACGAAGTGAAAAAACATTCGACAGCCGGACGCGATCTTCAAATTACTAGATGTCCACAGTCAAATAATTAAATGGTTTAGTCAAATAATTGGCATAAAATATAACTATACATTACTGTTTATGATCCACGCTTTTGATGTTTATACTTTAAATATGTCAGAGTATGTTGTCATAATTAAGAAGACATACACTATATAAGAGAAGCTAAACTCAGCCCATTCATCAGCATTGAATTGTCCGTTTTTCTCCTCGCATACTTTGCTTTTGTGATTCCTTTTTTTTTTGTTCATTTTTTCTTTAATGCAATTTGTACTTATATCGCGTATTTGTTTATTATTTCTTTCGTTTTCAATTTTGATTTCTATAATTTGTAAGCTTGATTTGTAGTTATCGCTAAATCTAAAGTAGTTATTGCATTATTGATTGACTATTAATTTATACAATTGTAATATTTATATATAAAATGAAATGTAATAAAATATTTTTTTAAAAATCCCGTCGTGGATAAATGTCTAAATACGGATTGCAGCAGTTGCGTGAGGATATGAATGAAGTGAATAGTAAAGTGAATAGTGAATTGAAGTATATAAACCACACAATCATGAAAAGTAGCGGCTTGATAAAAAAGCAATACGGCTCTTATTGATGCGTATATAAGCCTTTCTTATTATGAGTATAAGTCTCTTATTCATGAGTATAAGCTACCAAAACACGAGTATACGTTACTCGTATACTTGAGTTTCAGATGACTTAAACTCAACGGAAATAGAGTGCGGTTTTTAGTGCGTTTCCGTAGTTTACGGTAAAACGGAAACATGACATTACGACACGTTTACGTCAACTTATACAAATGAATAAGCAACGGAAACGTTAACTTATCCTTACGATTCCATCAGCTTTCCGTTGACTGAAATTGAGGATTTCGCACTGTGTGCATGTGGTCGCCCTCCTTTCTTGTGGTCCCATAAGGGACACGCAACTAGTTAGACGAGCTGCTGCAAATAAGATGTTACTAGAGACGAGTCAAGTGCTTAAAATAAAAAAGAACGAGTCGCTGCATGCTAGACGAGTTGCTGCAAATAAGAAACGACTGAGTTCCTTGTTTTTAGACGAGCTGCTGAATCGAAAATTAAAAACAAGTTGCTGGAAAGGAGAAACGAGTTGCTGCATGTTAGAAAAGTTTGCTACAATTAAGAAACAATTAAGTCGAGTTGCTGCAAATAAGAAACGACTGAGTAGCTTGTTCTAGACGAGTTGCAGCAAATAAGAAACACTGAGTTGCTGGAAACGAGAAACGAGTTGCTGCATGTTAGGCGGGTTTACTGGAATTAAGAAACGATTAAGTCGAGTAGCTAGCTGCAAATGAGAAAGGAGTTGCAGCAAATTAGGAAATGGGACGCTGGAAATAAGTAACGAGTTGTTGCAAATAACTCCAAAGTTTGTTGGAAGCATAATAAATAAAGATAAAATAAAAGCGCTTTTTCACATTGTCTCTGATTGATGATAAAATAGGCTGAAAAAATGAAAATTCTTATCCGACGGATATTTTTAAAAAAAGAAGGAAAAATAAATTGGAAAAATAAATTGGAAAAAAAAAAAAAGAAAGAAAAAATTATAATAAAAATAATAAAAAATAGAAAGAGAAAAAAAACGATTCTATTGTGCCATACCCCCGAGACATCCGCAGAGCTGAGGCGTCGTATGGACTTCGGACCTGACGGCGATTAAATCCTTCTGCCCTTGGGTGTACGAATTACGCAAGAAAATGTTCTAGCCGAAGCATCAGGGGAGAGACCAGCCGGCCCCCAGACCATATCGGCTAATCCCTTGCATCTCTGCCACGCACGGAATCGGTTGAAAAATTAATGTTAAAAAGTCTAGTCTATTCGGTGCATTGTTTTCACGGCTATTGTTATGCTGATTCACCTGAAACCGTGGTCCAGTGGAAAAAACTCCATATCATGACACTAAAGTCAAGTCCGGTTGAGCGAAGTTAGTACCTGGATGGGTGACCTGAAACTTATGCCTACTTAACCTTTTTTTGTAAGTTTTTTTTCTCATAAATTTAAGTCGAAATACAATTCGTTTTATTTGAAAAATCTTCAAAAATTAAAACCTGCCGGGCATTTTCCGGGGTAAGTAAGCCATGCCCTGTACCATGAAAAGAGTCATTCGTATCCTGTGGCCTAGAGAAAAAATTTAATGTGAAATTAAAAAAAAAAAAAAAAAAAAAAAAGAATATTGAGGATATTCGCTAGAATTTTCTCTATGAAGAAGTTATTTGAATCGATTACAATTTCATTTTAGTTGGTCGTGCAGGAGAAATCGTCAATAAGATATAAGCTAGCTTGTTTGCCGCAGCCATTCCTGTTTGTAAACACATTACCAGGAATGGCTCTACTGACTACAGCGAGCAACATATAACTTTCAGGGCCGTGGCCAGACCAAAATGTTTACCGTTACAAAAGAGCGGCGGAGAGGGGAGCAGCTTAAACGAGGGGGTTGAGGTGCATGCCCCTACCCCCCCACTCCCCCCCCCCCCCCAATTTAAAAAAAAATGGAAACCCTTAGAAAAGCGATGTTATTGAGTCTTAGGGGTCATTTTTGACAATTTACCGAGGCAACTGCTTCGCTTGCCTTAGAGTGGCCACGGCCCTGAGATATTCGGCAAATACAGAAAAATAAATTAATGATGATAGGGGTTGGGGTGCATGCCCCTCCCCAGAATTTTGTTGAAATGGAAACCCTTAGAAAAGCGATTTTATTGAGTATTACAGGGCATTTGTGACAATTTACCGACGGCAAGTACAGGAAAAATAAACTAATGATAGGAATAGATTGATAACATGTAGAATACAAGAGCAACTAGGCTTACTAGCGTAACATGAATGAAGAACGCCAACTACCCCAAATGCCTAGCGCCAATAGCGTGTTCATGGCAATGCTAGACCTATGTTCGGTGGAATGTTTTACCAGGATGATTACGTCATAGGGATTACTATTCCATATATTATATGTACCTTAAAATGACACCAATTTCATGTTGCCTTTTTCGTTTGATTCTTGTTCCTTGTATTTCCTCACTTTAAAAACAATTAAGCATGTTGAAGCATCGTTTTCTAAGACAATCGGGAAATACTTTTTTGATTATAAACTTTCGATTTTTTCAATTCTTTTCTTAAAGTGCATTTTAGTTTGAATTGTAAATCTTTTCTTGTTGACACAATCCCGTCTTACACGTATGTAACAAAGTCAACATAAACTCTTCTCGTGTAAACTATACGGTATCACCACCACTCAATATACATTCAGTCAGTCCAAGAAGCTACATGCAATAGTAATTGATTTATGCTTGTTCTAAAGAATAGTGTAGTATACTTTTTCTCAAAACCTGAATTTTCTGTCGCGTAGTGAATGGAATCGTTGAGAGGTTTTGGGAATGACTCTTATGATGGTGATGTTGAGGATTTGTCTTCAGAAGAAGAAAATAATAAAGTGTTGCTTTTGTGCCAGAAAGGAAACAAGGAAGGAAGATCGAGGGAAACAAAAGAAGATAGGTCATTAGAAAAGAAGAGAGTTCATGGTACTTCACTCAGACCGAATCTACTAAATAAAGATAATTCATCAAGCAGTGGCATCAATGAAACTACATCAAAAGAAAGAACCGGGAAAAAGGAGAACGAACGATTGCGTATACGTATTGATGGATCAAGCAGGACGACAGAAAATAATGAGAAAGGCGCCTTTATAATAGAGGTGCATCCCAGTCAATCCCATAGCAGTAGCCGTGAAGTGAATGAAAGAGGAGAGGGTTATCTCATCCAGAATCCAACGAAAGATCCTCGCTTCCAGCGCCTGATCAAGCAGCTTGTCCCGAACAAGGAACAAGCTACGACAGAGATTGAGAAAAGAACCCTCGGCAACGAAAAACGCAACAGAAATCAGGACAACGCTGTTTTCTTCCACGATCTGTGCTTGAAGGATACATGTCGTATTATATTTAAACTTATGAAGATTGAAATTTAGAGCTACCAACGGTTTTCCTGCACGTTCAGACCTGTTTCTCCTTGGGATGTGTACGTGTCTCAGTCTATCAAAATATATGCAGCAATGCATTAAAGCTTTTTGTGTTTCTAGGAGTCAGGAAACTCCAGAGGCCGCATATTATCTCAGTCGTGAAATTTTATAACGGTCTTTGTATTTTTTATCTTGAAGAAATAGAAAACGCGCCCGCGTTCGATCTGTGTGCAGTTATAAAGCACGCGGGGGTTGGCAGAACCGACGAGAGAAGTGTTAGGAGAAGCACGACATGTAGTGCTTCTCGACACTTCTCGAGTGTTCTGTCAATCTCCAGCAGGAGCTTTATAACTCCACACAGCACAGCAAGCAAGTTTTTTGTTTCTTTTATAAAATACAAATTACAAAAACCTTAACTTTTGATAAGAATGACGCAACTGAAAGTGCGCGCGCGTGCTGTGTGTCCTCATAAAGCACGCACTCTCAACCAATCAGAACGCAACATTTATAACAGTTATATATTTTTCCTCCAACTCGAAATGGCTAGTATGAACTAGTTGCCTAGCAACTGTGTAGTTTTCTAGAGGAGTTTCGTTTGTTTAACTACTAAAAGTTATGCCTCAAATAAAAAATCCGCGATAAATCTTTTATATATCATCGATTCTGTACAGAAAATCAAGTTTTTGTGAAATTTAAATACGTGGCTGCCCTATCTTGTTATCACCCTATCAGAGTGTTCAAAAGTTTCGTGAATCTTGGATCCATGACCGATCTTTTCCTGTCAATACTTTTATTACTTTCTATTTCCGGTAAGAGAGAATTCAGTTCATTTTCATTTGTGTTTTCTTCAATTTCTGGTGCGGACCGGACAGCCTTTTCTTTTCTGCTTTTAGGATTTGCATTTTCAGTTTTTGCGAATTTATTTTGAATTTTTACTTCATTGACTTCAGTAGGCTCTTGATTCACTGGGTTTAGTGACTTTTCGCTTGGTTGAATTTGCAATTCACTACCATAAATAGGTGCTTGTGATAAAAGTATTTCTTCAATTTCCTCTGGTTTCGCATAATTATCTTTTCCTTCTCCGCTAATTTTTGGGTGTCCCTTTGTTTTATTCTTATCCTCTTGACCGCTATTTCTTCCTCTAAGACTTCATTTTGTTTGGCGTTGAATGTTATCGGTTTTATTTGGAGTTATGTGAGCCGTATCCTTCTCCTTCCTTGGAAAGGAACTTGGAACTTTATTCCCCTGTACTTTCTTGCATTCATGAGCTTCGAATTCTCTTCCTTGAGGCACTTTAATTTCAACTTTATCGTCTCCTACCCTCCTATGCGAATTTAAAGCATCTTTATCAATTCTTTTCAACTTCTTTGGAACTTCTTTGGAACGCTCAGAAGACTTGCCTTGCATCATATTGTTCTTTTTTCTCCTTATCTTTGATCGTTTCATGTCGCTCTGAAACTGGTGCAAATTTCCTTGAATTGTTAAATGATAGCGATTTTTATCTTGAACGAAAGTTGTGTCACTATTTTCCAGTTCTTTGCTGTCTGTCTTTAAATTTCTTAAAGCTTGACTCTGAATCTTCATCAAGATGTTCCTTTGGTGGTCTTCTCTCCGTTGCACCCTTTCCATAACTGTCAAAAGAGTATCCGCTTCATTTTTAAAATCACTCGAAGATGCTTCTCGATGGGGATTTTTACCCAAAAACATCAACAAACCTTTCTTCCTTTTCAGCAAGTCTTGAAAACTTTTTGGCTGTCGCTTTGAATTTTTTCTCATGTGAGGCGGCCATATTGGATCAATATTGAGAATGACTGGAAGTCGAACTGAGCTTTCCTCGTCTGAAGTACTCATCTTCTAACTTAATTTCGGCCTCCAAAAATATACGAAAACAGTCTGTATCATGCAATTATGCTTATATTTAGGAAGTTAAAGCTTATATAAAGTATAATAACGGTATATAATTTACCTTTTTATCATTACTGTTTCAATAGAAACACCGACACAGCTCACACTAGTTTTTAGCTAGTTATCTTTTTTTACTGTATAATCGATTTATTGATATCTACACATTTCACAACAATGCTACTGAAGGACAACTACATTCTTCTTCAACTGACCACAGTGCCCGGGGGAGGTACTACCACCCCAACTTGGGTAGGGGTGTGCCGCCAGGACCTCAAAACCCTGACCCTATCCCAGACCTAAATTTTCGATTTTTCATACCCTACCCCAGACTAAAACTAAGAATTGTACACCCTATCCCAGACTAAAAGACGGAAAATACGGTTTTACAATCGATTGCAATCAATATTTACTAACATTTTTGTTGTTTTTGTGTCGGCAGAAAGCGTAGCCTATTCGCCAGACAAAAACGACCAAATTGTTAACCCTATCCCAGACAAAATGTCAAAATATGATACCCTACCCCAGACCCAAAAGCCGAAAAAACCATACCCTATAGGGCGGCACCTACCCGTATAGCAAATATAGAGGAGTACCCCCCACCCATCACCCGGGCCACAGTGTGCTGTTAGCCAAAAAGGATTCTATTAAACACTTGTGATTCATTTGATAAACATATCTGAGTATCAAACTTCAGGACTGATATTTGGCAAGATACACACATACATTTTAGCCCTCGCCGACATGTCAAAAATGCTGACTGTGATAAAGCTAGACATGTTCGTACGTTAGACAAATAGAGTATCTACACTGGTCTGATCTGTTTGCTTGTATTTGTTCAAACATGCCGTCTACAATATCAATTAACAATTCACTCATCTTTGCTGTTCGTATATCTGTATTTATATTATATTGTGTTTATCATTTGTAAATGGAACGTTTTTCGTTATTATAAATGTTCACGTATATAGGACCCTATATAGTATTCGTTGAGTAAGGTTAAAGTATACATGAAGATTAAATAATGTGCCAAGAATATCAGCTATCGCTAGCTTCAGTTTACTTTCTGTCCTTCAATTCTTACTTTCTCCCGGCCCTGTCTTTTATTTATCAATGCTTTCATCTTCTTATTTTCTTTCATTTTTTATTTCGATTTTCCATCGATCCTTCCATCATTTCTCCATTTCTTTCATCATTCCTTCTCATGAACTTTGCTTTCCTTCTATTCCTTATTTTATTTTATTTTTTTCAATTCCCCTAACCATCCTTTCTTCCCTTTTTAGTGCTTCTGGTTACCTTGGGGATATGGTTTTTTCCATTTTCTTTTCCTCTTTACTCGGGCTTTCGAAGAAATGCCCGAGTTATAAATTGGGCTTCGTTATTTTTTTTCTTCAGTCACAAATCGTCCTCGAAGCCCTAAGGCGCATGCGTCAAATTAAAGTCTATGCGCATGCGTAGAATCAGCCATGAGCACATGCTTGAGTAATGGCGGATATGAGGAAGGACTCGTCGCTGTTTCAAGTAATGAATAACATGAAGTCTAACACCCTCAACATTTTTAGCACGCTTGATATTGCACAGACTTTGCACCATCTAAAAAGGGTGACAATGTTCACGAAGAATTCTTTCGATTTTCTGCTATGAAGCTCGAGTTCACGCAGATATGCGTCTAGTTTCTTCTATTCTTCATTTCTTTCTTTCCCATATCTGCTTTCGATGTACTCTCTCTCATTCTTACTTTACTTTACTTTACTAAACATTTCTCCTTCTATTTTTTGTAAGAATTTTTTTCTTATTTATTCTTCCTTTCTTCCTCCATTATTCATTCCTTTCTGCCTTTCCTTCCCTTTTCCTTACTTCCTCTCGTGTATTTTATCTTCATTTCTCCTTCTGTACATTGCTATCATTATTAGTCTCCTTCATGTAATAAAACCTTTTTGGACTCGGCCAACTGTTTACCTAAACAACTGTTTACCTAAATGAAATAAAACGAAAGCGACATACAGACAATAATAAATCATCTTTTGTCCTACGTGTTGATCTGCTCACCTGCACTCAATGTATTTATTCTCTCGGATATGGACAGTTTGCGGTTTCTTTTGAAAGCTTCATAATTGTCCAATACAATTTGGCACAAACACTGAATTCATAACTCTAAACTATCAACTTGAAAACACGTCATATCTGTTTGTCTTGAGCAGCAAAACAGAAAGAAAAATAATAATTTACTTGTAATCTTTCTCGGAGTCCCGATTTATAATTTGGCTAATGAAGTAGCTAAATAAGTTGCCTTCATAATAAGGTAAGGTGGAACATTATAATCATGTTTTATAGATCTGAGATAAATAGGTACATATATACGGTGTTTTCTAGCTGTTTGGAACTAATTTGGACTTTTTCTAGAAAAATCAAGATCAATGCAAAATTGAGATTTCAATGTAGACCTAATAAGCGTGCTCATATTATTATAGCGACGTATTTGGGCACCGTTCGTTATTCTATTTGGACAGGTAGCTTTGCAGAGAAGAAACTACAGCGAATATAATTCATATTAATTTATACAACAGTAATCTTCTAAGGTACGCTTTTCTAGCTTTTCGCCAGACATCCAAGTGAGTAGGTAATACAAATAGGCTTTTTAGAGAACATAACGAAAGTTTATGGAATATTATTGGCTAGCTTCACTGATTAGCCAAAACGTTGAAGCATCGCTAACTTAGGTATATATTAAGTATCAAATTAGGGAACGGCAAGTATTTTGACAACAAAAGCTATAGTGTTGTCACTGACAACTTGTAATTGTATTCATAGCCAAATATTTCAACAAAAGTGATATTTAACGAATGAAAAACGTGAATATTCTGCAACGCATTTTTTAATTTCAGTTGCTCGATAAAATGGGAAGAAAAACCAGAACAAGAACGGACAAAAGGAACCTAAGCAACAGCGAGAAGAGGATAGCCGGCGGTATCTAATTAAAAGCCCCACGTAGGATTGTTCTGTCGTAAACAATACCAAATGTCAAATGCTTATCAGTTTGCCGTAAGGTCTCTGTTTGAGGCCGATGCTGATTGGATGATAGGACAATTAGCTTAGCATTATCAAATAACTTGCTGTAAACTGCTATACCTTTCTCACCAATATAACAATAGTTTCAATACAAAGTTACTGCCACTTTGGCAAACAGTAAATATATCAGCAATGCCAATATTTAAGAGCATCAATAAGGATTTTTCAAGGTTCATTGATGTCGAGCTTTGGCTTTCCAGAGCTCTATTGTTACGAGGATAAACACAGGTAGCCCAAGCTTGGTTTCTGTGGTGTCCTGTTATAAGGAAATGTATGGGGATTCAACAAAAATTTCAATAAAATCATCAAAACGTGAAATAAAGCCTCGAAATTTTACCCTATCATTGAGAAATAGCACTTCTTTAGCTCTGCGTGGTTATTTTTTGAATTTAGCCCGTTTTAAGGACTTTTTCTCCCACCAGTAAGAAATAAGAGAAGGTTGGAAACTCGGGATCCAAAAGCGAGCCATCACGAGTCTTTGAAACCTCGTACGTCTTCGAATTTTCTTTCCAGCGCCAAATTTTAGTCATGACCCTTCTCTCACATCCCTATAGAACCGAGAAAGTGGCATTAGAGATTAGTCTTCGCGTCTTTAAGCCATGAAATTTGCCTGTATTCACATACTACCTCGCTTGTTCTGACCCGTACTTGGAGTTCACTGTACACCAGTTCAACGGATTTCTTTCGGCAACCGACCCGAGGTCGCGCCGGAAGTCTTCGTATCGTAAATGCGGATTGGATTTGGATATAGTCTTTCTTCGAAATTATAAGTTAAATACTTTTGTATCTTAGGCTGTTAAAAAATACACTCACCATAATTTTCGAAATTATAAGTTAAATACTTTTGTATCTTTGGCCGTTAAAAAATACACTCACCATAATTTCGAAGAAAGACTATAATCCAAATCCAATCCGCATTTACGATACGAAGACTTCCGGCGTGACCTCGGGTCGGTTGCCGAAAGAAATCCGTTGAACTGGTGTACAGTGAGTTCCAAGTACGGGTCAGAACAAGCGAGGTAGTATGTGAATACAGGCAAATTTCATGGCTTAAAGACGCGAAGACTAATCTCTAATGCCACTTTCTCGGTTCTATAGGGATGTGAGAGAAGGGTCATGACTAAAATTTGGCGCTGGAAAGAAAATTCGAAGACGTACGAGGTTTCAAAGACTCGTGATGGCTCGCTTTTGGATCCCGAGTTTCCAACCTTCTCTTATTTCTTACTGGTGGGAGAAAAAGTCCTTAAAACGGGCTAAATTCAAAAAATAACCACGCAGAGCTAAAGAAGTGCTATTTCTCAATGATAGGGTAAAATTTCGAGGCTTTATTTCACGTTTTGATGATTTTATTGAAATTTTTGTTGAATCCCCATACATTTCCTTATAACAGGACACCACAGAAACCAAGCTTGGGCTACCTGTGGGATAAATGAAATATAATAATGTATTGAAAAATATTATAGAATTCCATTCTGATTAGGTTTTCAATCATTCTTAACGTGTTTCCGCTGTAGTTTGGTTTATTTGCAGAGGACATTAGAAAGTGTTAGCTTGATGACATCAATCCGTTCGTTCCATTAGTAGTCAACTTTAACAAATTAGTCTGCCAACTAGTCAAACCAGGAATTTTTGTGCTTAGTCGACAATTTACGCAAGTGTTTCTCTATCTTTCCAAGCATTTGTTTATTTATATTATATCGTTCAGTTCCACGTATACGACCTGTCTCATTTCTTTGTGAGTATATTTAGAAACTCTGAAGACGTTGCAAGACACTAATGACTGTGTAATAACAGAGATAGTAGTTTTGTGATAGTTACATGACTGGAAGCGGAAGTGTGGTCAGAAAGACAATTAATTTCTCTAATAGCAATGAAAGGACAATAGTTTTGAGGCTCCTACATGAATGAATGGAATCTGAAGTTTTTAAAGTGTGGTTGGTCAATGATGATAAACTGCACCAAATTTGGAGATTTCATGATATTTAATTTTTGGCAGCGCCTTACGTATACTTAAAACAATCTTGATAAAAGATAATTACCACAGAAAAGTCTACCAGTAGTGAAGCTATAAGGAAGCTTTTTTTTTTTTTTTTCGATCGTACCCGCCGCTGAACAACTTTTTGGAAGCAAAGGTATTAATAGCCAATCATAAATCAATTTACAAAACATTGGGTCAACTTGGAAGCGAAATCTTGCAGCAGTATTACAATAGCCTGAGTATCAGGCTCTCTCCGGGGAGGGGAGGGGGGGGGGTTGGGAGGCGGAAAGCCCAATCCCCCCCCCAAGCTCCCCAGAAGGCCTGATACTCAGGCTAGCAGTATTATGGCAACTTTTACAAGGGTTGAATTCCTTCTTTTGCATCAATTGATGACATAAATCATGTTAGGGATTAAACTTTGCAGAAATGAACAAAACTTGAAAACGCCACATGAATATTTTTCCGTTATATCCTTAATAAAAGGCTTGTTATAATCCTTATTCTTTGTCATTTCCCCCCATGTTTTTTTCTTCACATATTCATAAATATAGGCCGTTATGACTTTACCAACACAAAAGGCATTTGCCATCACCACCAAGGTCTACGTCTTTCCATTGTTCAGCATGAACATTATCACTTTATTTATGTAGTATTGATATGTCCGCTCGAAAACTGATCTTGTGTGTTACCTTGAGGGGCATGCAGCACTGAAATCCCTTCACGCCTTTACCTCTTAGGTAAAGGTCTTATTTTAGGTCTTTTATTTTCTTTAACCGGTTTCATTTGCAAAAAAGTCAGACTTGTAAAAGCCTTGTAACTTCTTCGTTCACTCGACAGAAATATTTTAAAAAATCATTTATTTTATTTATTTGAATTCAAATAGAAAGTCATTATATATAATCATTGTGATATATTTTAAAAGAAACCTTTGCGTTTTTTATGGCAGTGAAAAGAAGAAAAAAATGACCCGAATAGTTAATTCCTAAGTTAATTCATAAGCCATCGTTCTAACCCGAGCTTATCGAATTTAGCTCCTCAGGATACACTTAGCATTGAAAAACCTTCAAAAACATATGCCACTGCAGATAAGAATATAAATTTTGACTCTACAGCCCTTTCGTTTTAACTTACGTGTATCTTGTTTTGCTTTCCTTTTTTCTATCCTACTCGTGCCTCCGTTACTTGAGGATTGCTCACCAACAAGCTTCATCGGTTGTATCGTGAGGGAGTCGTAGTTTAGCTGCACGCCGTTCAGATTCGCGGGCAAAGTTTTGGGTCTAGCTTTGTCATGACTTGCTTGACGTGTTACTTCTTGTATCTCATGTAGTTGTGTGTCTACTAGAGGTTTTGGTTCCTTGCATTCCAGGTACCTCTGACCCAATCCACACAACATTAACATCCTGGAAGCAAGGCAGGAAAAAATATACTCACTGTGAGTTGCAATAACGTTACAAAGCTGACGGCCTTCAATTCGCAACTATGATTCCATCCACGGCAGGTAAAGATCAACTAAAACATTCTTTGTGTATTTCAAGCCACAAAAAATACACTTCATTTCGGAGTCTCTCAGTCATGCAAATGTGCTATTGTGAGCATGAAAAAGTGGAAGTACTCGTATCCGTTGTAATGAAGGTGTCAAATACCTTACGATAAGTCATAGGCACGTACTACTATGTTGTCATAGTGACGTATCTTTAAAACATTAATCAACCTCTAAGAACATGTTAAAGTGTCCGACTTTTCAATGACGAGGTCTTAAGAGCATAGGAAGTAAAGAAAGCATCAACTAAACTTAGAGTATTTTAGGAAATATCTTTTGGTTCTCGTCATCCGTGATCGAGATTAACTAGGTGGGGTTCCTGTGGTAAAGGAAGTTTACCTTGTAAAGCTTTTGGGTTTTTTTGAAATGCTAAAAAAATTCGTCCAAAAATGAAGTACGCCAGAACATAAATGTGGCTAGACGCTAGACCTTAAGTTGACTTCAAACAATTACATTTTATTAGTAATACGAAAGGCAAAAATTCACATTTGATAACTTTAACCACTGCAAAGTTTGAATGAAAATCTTGCAAGTCTGCAAGTTTGTTTTGGAGGTTTTTGAGTAAAGCACTTCGTCGAAATAAAGTGTAAAAATAGGTTTAACAAAAATTGATTTTCCTTTTCTTCTGGCTGTTCCTTATATATCAGATGGTTGACGAATGAAATAATCAAGATACTCTTGGGCAAATCCAGACGTCTATTAAGCATTTCATATCTCCAGAGACTCCTGCAAAATTTGACTGTCCTTTACATGTACATAGATACACTTTTTCTCCTCGTGAATTAGTAACAGTGGACAGGTTTGTTTCGTCTCCTCTGATGGTCGAGCAAGTGGCTCCTACCACGATTTTGTCCTTCAAGAAATCAATTCAACTTTTTAAGTTCTTACAGCTTAAAGAACAATAAATTTAAATGACTTCAAACTACGCGTTTTAATTATTCAATAATATTTCATATTATACTTACCATTGGTTCGATGAAGTTAACAAAATATTCAGTAGCTACACCACTAACGCCAAGAGTCACTTTCTGTTGGTGCTGACATTGGCTTAGATTTCCAGCGCCTGGTGTGCCGGGGATACCTCTTGGTCCCTGGGGTCCGGGGGGTCCTGGTGAGCCAGCTACTCCTGGCATACCATTGATTGTTCTATTGATACTGTTAATCTAAAAAAAAAAAACCTGATGATAAATTTCCGAAAAGATAAGGAAAACTAGAGGGAAAAGGGAAATCTCACGGGCAATAGACCTCTTCACAGTTCCCTGCGCCATCTTGAAAGGTAATGGTGCCTTTGCATCGAAGCGAGACGAACGGTGAGCTTGCAATGATAGAGACATGTGAATAATTGCTCAAGGTGCTTTAAAAATGTCTCTATCATTGTAAGCTCACCGTACGTCTCGCTTCGATGCAAAGGCACCATTACCTTTCAAGATGGCGCAGGGAACTGTGAAGGGGACTATTGTCAATCAATTCATGCGCAAGACCTTGTTGGTCTAATTCTGTAGTACGAAAAAGTCCAATCAATGGGAGAAAGGACTTTTTTTTACCCAGATATCCTTTTAGTATAAACCTACCAGTGGTCTATCGCAAATCCTGCGCTCTGATTGGCTATCTGAACTACTAAAGGTTGTTATTAGGTTATTAGAGCTATTAGTAATAGACCGGCACGAGTAGCGAAAACTAGCGGTTTTGAAAACCAATTCAAAACGCAAAAATAAATTGTTATAAATTACCTAATTCCAATGTATTTGATTTAACCAAGAGAAAATGAACTAAGAGAAGGAATCCCCCCTACATAGCATTGTAACCATCATGTGCACAGTTTGATGCTATTTTTAAACAATTTGTTTTTCTGCACGCGCATTTACTGCGCGCGATCTACACTGTTTCCTCGTTTTTGGGGTTTTTCCGTTATTTCGCGCGACTCTACACTGAATATGAATGTGCACGTCGAAAGCTTGGTAAATACGACAGGAAATTGAGTAGCAATTTGTTCAACTTTCTGGAGTATTTTTACATTTATTTTCCAAAGCTTTCGACCTACATCGTCATCTTGAGGGCAAATTTGGACATTTGAACATAAGAAAAGCACAAGAAAACGTTAGCAAACAGCGTAGAGCGCGCGCGTACTATGCGCGTGCAGAAAATCAAACGATCAAATAAATGATATCATTGGATGATATTTTTAGAATAGATTCTAAAAATAGCATCAAAGTGTGCACATGATGGGGCACGGGGATTCCTTCTCTTAGTTCATATTCTCTTGATTTAACCTATTAGTAGTCACTATTGTTTGGCCTCATGTGCTATTGACTCGTAGACCATTCTGGCGGTGGGTCTAATTGTTAGGGTCTTATATATAAAATGTTGCAAAACGAATGATAGATGTTATCACTGAAGAACACCCCGGCATTAATTACGGACAATGTTGTCCTGGGCCCGGTTGTGGTGCGAAGGGTGGATAGCGCTATGCTTTGGCTATCCACCTTATCCAAAGGATAAATTTCAGTATTGGATAAAAGCATTATTTTATTTACTGGTTAAGGATTTATCCAGCGGTTAGCGCTATCCACCATTCGTACAACCACGTCCTGGTGATACAAATGTACCCGACATGAACCTGCTTGTCGCCCCGTGTAAGGGAATCCGAAACTATGGTGGATTCCGGAATCCAAGCGTTGGATTCCGGATTCCGAGACTCTGGATTACGGATTCCAAGGGTCTGGAATCCGGATTCCAAAACTTTTGGTGCGGATTCTGGATTCCAAATGGGTGGATTCCGGATTCCATCATAAACTGGATTCCGGATTACAGAGTGCTGCATTCCGGATTCCAACGCCTATACCGGCTTTCGTGGATTTCGGATTCCGGATTCCCTTACATGGGGCGATGCTTGATACGGACAATCCTGTTGATTAATACAGACACTTTGGCAAGTACCCTAGGAGCATGCATTAGCATGGTTCTACTGTACCTTTGTCATAAATTCAGCGTTTAGTTTATCCACTTTTTTTTTTATTTCCCCAATTACAGACTTGAGGTGGCTCACACTTGTGTTCAAGAATACTTCAACATCTTTTGCTCTTTTTAGTGACGTATCTACTTCAGCATCCTTTTGCTTGAGTGCTTCCAAAGATGTTCTGAACTCCACTTCAGAATTACTTAAATTGTGTACTTTAGACTTGATCATCGAATCGTTTAGACTTAAGAAATTCACCACCACAGCAAGCCCAATCAACTTGGCGCTCATTTCTTGGATGACCTTGTTTTTGGTCCTGTCGCTGTTCTTTAGTTTCGTTAGAGAGGAATCGAGTTGAACTTGTTTTTCGCGAAGTTTTTGTACTTCGTTCGTTATGTTACTCGAACAAGTCGAGTTCTCCTAGAAAATAAAAGAGAGAGAGATAAGAAAGGAAGGAAGGAAGGAAGAAAGAAAAAGTATCATTAGAAGTATTATCTTTACTTCTTATTATCCATAGATAAAAATCGATGAAATTTGGATGAAAATCGATGAAAATTGGAAATGACTTGAAACTTGTCTAAACTCATCCATATGGCCCAGATAGTAGCCAAGCAACATGTTTCCTTCACAGTAAAAAGTGGCGGAAAAAAATTATCAACTTTATTCAGCATCTAAATTGTGAGTAAATGACGTGATTTATACTCAACCCTATTGTTCTTTTTGCTTTTAAACCAAAACTTCTCATCTGCAAGTGACTCCCAGGCTAAAATTTTCACTAATTATGTTTACATAGTCATAATTGAGTCATATTATCCTCAAATACTTCAATTATTCGGACTTTAAAAAATTGGGGCGCTTTCATCCAAGTGCCCCTTTAAAGTGCTACTCTGACGAAAATCGTTCAAACTTGGATTCAGCTGAAACTTCCTAAGAATACTCTTTAAAGGTCCAATAATCACTGTTTGAAGTGTTTTCTCGACATTCAGGACGAAACTATGTTACTTTTACGAGTATTTTTTTGGAGTCTGTGACGTCATACACTCAACATCGAACTTCGCTCCATACATTTCTTCGTAGTTTATGATCAAAATATCAGTAGTAAAGCCAAGAAAGAAATACCCAAACACCCCAAAATATAAATTATAGTCACAAGTAATGTGAAATAAGCACATTAGCCACCCTTTGGGCTTCATAGGAATAAAATAAATCAAGGATTTATATACAAAGAAATGTATGGAGCGATGTTCGATGGTGAGTGTATGACGTCACAGACTCCAAAAAATAATCGTAAAAATACCATACTTTCGTCCTGAATATCGAGAAAACACTTCATACAGTGATTATTGGACCTTTAAAGAGTATTCTTAGGAAGTTTCAGCTGAATCCAAGTTTGAGTGATTTTCGTCAGAGTAGCACTTTAAGCCAAAAATCGAGAAAGAGAATCACTGAAGACCTACTCGCCGTTGTACATCACCCTCGAGCTCCACATAGGCAAAGGCTGCTTTACATGCGCGGCTCTCAGACTTTTCAAAAGTCTTAACTTATCATTTGAAGCTTCATCAAGCCTTTTATAAAAAGACAAACAAAAAAATATTTTATTCCCACCTTGTCGCCATTGCCGCCGCAATTGCCTAAACTGCCTCCATTGCTGCCACCATTTCCTCCATTGCTGCCACCATTGCCTCCATTGCCGCCATCATTGCCTCCATTGCCTCCATTGCCGCCATCATTACCTCCATATTTCAATTTAAGTTGAAGAACCTAGGAGACAAAATGAATGCTTTTCAATGTAACGTAACAAGCTTATAAGGTATCTAATAACAGGAAAACTGTTGCGTGCCGTGTGTGTTTATCAATCTAATCTACACGCATGGCTAATAGCAGCCACACTGGTGATTCACTTGGGCAAAACAAAAAACAGAAAAACAAAAACAGAACCAATCTATTTTTCAAATTAGACGTAACAAGAACGACATTTTGTGACTGGAAAAAGTAACGTGATGTTGCAGTGCCGTGTGTGGTCATTTTTTAATTAACTGCCACTTAAAATCTAATATACACAGCAAATAGCAAGCCAAGCGATTAGTATATTACTGCTTTTCTTGGGAAAGAAGGAGAACCAGTTTGATCAATAGGCCTTTTGCACTAGATTGACACGTGATTGTTCTTGGATAACAAAAAAATTTGGAATTCCTTCATTTAAAGATTTTTTTGCAGGATTGCTAATGTCTTATCCAAAACCTTTTCAAATATCCTTTTTTTCCTTATGAGATACTTTCCATTTTACAAATACGAAGCAGTTTAAAGTTTGTTTGCCTTCCAGCACACTGTAAAAATGGTTTGGTTGAATCTACCACAAAAAAATGGTTGAAAAGTGGATCTGTGGTAATCAATTGCCAATGGTTGTAATGACCATTTATTAATTGGTAGTTTTAACCATTTTAATACACCATTAATAATTGGTTATAATAACCAATTTATGGTGTTTAAATACACCATTAATAGTTGGTTATAATAACCAATTTATGGTGGTAAAATACACCATTAATAGTTGGTTATAATAACCAATTTATGGTGGTAAAATACACCATTAATAGTTGGTTATAATAACCAATTTATGGTGGTAAAATACACCATTAATAGTTGGTTATAATAACCAATTTATGGTGGTAAAATACACCATTAATAGTTGGTTATAATAACCAATTTATGGTGGTAAAATACATCATTAATAATTGGTTATAATAACCAATTTATGGTGGTAAAATACACCATTAATAGTTGGTTATAATAACCAATTTATGGTGGTAAAATACACCATTAATAGTTGGTTATAATAACCAATTTATGGTAGTTTCAACCACATCATAATAGGTTATTTTGACCTATTTAGAATTGTACCATAGGTGGATAGAGTCGGGGGTAAAACGTCATCTCGCTTCAGGCTTATTTAGAATGGTTAAACTGTGTTATTTCAACCATTGTTAAATGGTTAAAAACAATTGGTAGAAATAACCATTTTTCGAATGGTTAAATTGACAATAATTAATACATTAAACCAACTGTTTTGTTTCAATCATTGTTAAATGGTTAAAAACAATTGGTAGAAATAACCATTTTTCGAATGGTTAAATTGACAATAATTAATACATCAAACCAACTGTTTTGTTTCAATCATTGTTAAATGGTTAAAAACAATTGGTAGAAATAACCATTTTTCGAATGGTTAAATTGACAATAATTAATACATCAAACCAACTGTTTTGTTTCAACCATTGTTAAATGGTTAAAAACAATTGGTAGAAATAACCATTTTTCGAATGGTTAAATTGACACTACTTAATACATCAAACCAAAAATAGCTAACTCAAAAAATATTTATTTAAATTCTTTTCTTAAAGGCAGTTATCCAAAGAAATTACAATTATATTCAGTACCACTAGGAATTTTAACTGAAAACCATCACAGGACTTTAATTTCAAAACTGACAATGTTCATTAGGTTATAGCAGCTTGCATTAATAAAATAGTAGCTAGCTATAAAAGTCGGTTTTAGTGGCATTTGCGATTCTGTTGGAGGGCAATTCCAGACAACTAAGCCTTCAGCTGCCAGGCAAGCATATTGATTGAACATGATTTATGTATCCTGCAGCATTCTTTTTATCCTGCAAATATTGGCAACAAATTCAAACATTAACCAACAATCTTAAGTTTAGGTATAGCTGATGTTTAAGAAAATCATTCGCCTTTAGAGGTGAGGCTGGATTCATCGGGTCGTAAGGTTTATTTTATTATTTTCGACAAATAAGTTTCTATACCACCATTATGCTGCAAATCGTTGGAGAAATGTAATGAATTTTTTTCATTTCCACATACAGTTATTAACCTTTCTTTTTTCGTATAATTCCTTTTCTGGTCCACCCCGGCAGTTTTGTTTTACAGGGAATGGCATGTTTTTATGTTATTCAATATAAAAAATCTTTAGTTTTCTACATCAACTCTTATGTTACCAAATGCTAATGCGCCAAAACAAAAGTGCTGACATGATTAGAAGAAAACTAGTAATATATAATACAAAACCCGTATCAGTGTTGGCGTCTATAGGTAAATAAGTATCAAAGCCACTGAATTTATTTGCCAGCTGCCTCTGCAAACGATAAATTTTCTAGGGTTCGTAGGTCAAACTTTGGTTTCTATTCTGCATTCAACACACTGTCAAATAATTTCAAGAATCAGAAATGAGCACCTAGTAAGGCTGCCCAAAGGAACAGCCTCAACTTGGCATATACCATAAGGCAAGTGTTACTACAGTATGTAAGCAACAGTTTGCCTTGATATAACAACGGCTCCTGATTTGAAATATCTAATCTTGTGTGCGAGTGCATTATAGCACACAAAAGTTTGTGAAGAACAAAATTCAGGGTCAGTAAACTGGGCACTTATGACTGGCCATCATGCATGTAAGTTCATTGGCTTCAATAAAATACGAACAAAGTCCCTTGTATAAGCACGCTGTACACATAAACATAAGCATTGCCGGCCAATGAGTTGCACACGTGACTTGCCAAAAAGGCGCGGAAAAGACCACTCAGATCGGTCCGAAACATTCGTGATAATATGCAATATTGCCAAGGCATTTTTCTAGATGAGTAGCGACGTTATTCTAAAGTATTAACACTATAATATAAGCTTATTACCTTGTCAGTGTCTCGGCTCCAGCCATACACAAATGAACTTCTTTTGCGTCTTGAGAACCGGAATCATTCGTGAGGGCCATTTCGTTGCTATCAAGCATCTCGAAGCCAACGAGGTTCTCTCCGTCATCTTGGTTTCCTGTAACACAATTAAATAGTTTAACCTCTTTTGAATCATGACCATCAATGATGAGGAGACCATGAATAGCACATGGCTTGTTCTGATATACATTGTATTCACTAATCAGGAATGGTTCTAACGTTATTTACCTTAGTTTTGATGCGTCACTGAAGACTTGAGGTTCGATCCTGTAATAGGAAACTAGTACTCTAGAACATCTTCTTTAGTTAGCTTTTCCTATTTAGAAACGCTATATTGAAAACAAACTTATTTCCTAAACTCTTGCTGTTAACTCGTCCGAGACTTGGAAAGAAAGAGACCGAGATTGTTTGCTATCGTGGTTTTGATTCCAGGTTAATCACAAAAACGACGAATCAGAACCCAAGAAATGCTTCCTGTTGACATAAGTACAACAGAAGGTAAACATATCAACTTTCAAAAGTTCAAGGTTCACGCTAATTCCCGCGAGTCTCTTTTCAGAGCGAATCAGAAGAATTACAATGCTTCACTGTTGACATAAAGAAAACGATAACCACTCATTATATTTAGAACATCTCTCTTATGATAAGTCGTTTGGTTATCGAACATGAAAATTACCAATTAACTTATTCAACATGTGAAGTCACGGAACGCTGACGTAGAAAATTGATATAACAAATCTTGATTATGAAAAATTAATTAAATAAGTCAAAAAATATGTTTTAACCAATTTCCTTTTGGTTCTTTTGACCTGTTGGACTTGCCGTAAAAATATCAACCATTTTATTATTGGTTAAATCAACCAATAACAATGGGTATTTATAAGTATACCATTCTCAATTGGTTACTTTAACACTGGTCAAAAACTAACCAATCATCAATGGTAGTTCCGACCAATTTAGTGAAATAGTTATATTAACCAATAAAAATGGGTATTTATGAGTATACCATTAACAATTGGTTATTATAACCATTTTATTTTGGTATAGTTTTTCACATTTGCACTGGTCAAAAACTAACCAATTATCATTGGTAGTTTCAACCAATTTGAAATGGTTATGACCATTAATATTGGTAGTTTCAACCATTTGATTTTGGTATGCTTTCACCGACCAAAAATAACCAATTATTATTGGTAGTTTCAACCAATTTTAAATGGTTATAACCATTAATATTGGTCGTTTCAACCAGTCCATTTTTACAGTGCAGAGCCTTCCCCAAGGGACCTTGAGCTGAATTGATTCGCTATCAAAGTCACATATCAGCACGTGACTGTTTGTTGCAAAAGGCCTATTGCCTCGAATTAGTCGGCGTAGTGGCGCAAAATTAAGGGGGTAAGACGGACACGTGTGCCAAACGGTAGGGGAGGAATATACTTACAAGTGATGAGATATTCTTTTCTAACATGTCTATTCTCTTCAAAAGGAATGTCGTAGATGCATTTGGCTGAAGATCGTCTTTACCTTGTTTTGCATTCTCTAGAAAAATATAACAATTCCTGATATCTCACTATTTTGTGCACCTTTCACGAAATTCCGATCAATGACCTATTTAAAGAAATTATAAATGTAATATAGAGAGAACATACTGAGAAATTAAACTAGTGGAGTAAACTAAGCTCTTGTCATAAACCTGTTGCAGGGCACCATTTTGACAAACCAGGTCAGCACAGCTCGATTTAGGGGTGGGGGGATGGAGCTTGAGATAGTGGTCACTCCTTCTAAAATCAGTTTATCAAGGTTTACAAAAGCAGTTTACCCAAACGGGCAATACCCAATTCCCCTGCGCAACAACTAAGTGCCTATTGAACCTCATTCGTTCCGTCAACGGCTAAGTAACATCTTTACATTTCCCTTCCCACTAATAGACCGATTCTTGCAATTTCTTGAGCGATATGACTGTGCAATTTTTTGCAGAAGATAGCCTATGGTTTGCACTGGCTGGGAATTACTGGTTGACTAGATCGTGTAATCGTCGATCTATTTCGCCTTGTATCGATTGTGCTCAATTATTTTTCTCATTGACTTAACAGATACTGATACCTTTACATAGTGTGTGTGATTATATTGACCTGTATGACATAAACCCATTTCCGCCCTCTAAGCAAAATTTCCATCCTGCAGAGAGCGGAAAACCACGAATCAAGGATCACCAGTGGTGTTTGTGATAGACAAATTTGGCAGATAATAAGATACATTTAGAAAATCTCTCTCAAAGCATGAAGACGTTAGCATACTGGAGTAAAAAACGACAACTTTTCCTTAAAGATTCGCTTTAGTTAATGAACAAGATTCTTTCAAAAGACAAGTGTTGAAACAGGTTTTGATCGTAACAGATTCAAACAGGATCGATGTGGTGGTGAAACCACTTTACAAAGTATGTCAGAATAGCTTACAAAAGTCAAGGATCTGCGATAACATACTAAAAATCTAGGCTTACCAAGATCGCTATTGCAGACGTACTTTGGGCCAATGATTCCTATCACATTTAAAACCACCAAAATTAAAGATGTGAACGAAACTAGGAGAATTACACCAAGAATAATCTTGAGAGCCCACGACTCTTTGTTGGAATCTTCCCGACATTCTGTAGATGTATTTGGTTTCTTTTTTACGATATGAGCTGGAAGATTTCTGTGCTTGGGGTAGATAGTGTTGTTGTTCTTATGCAGGATGTTAAAACCAGGGTTGCAAAGTTTGACGTCTTCGTACTCGTGACTGTCTTGCTCTGTGTTTTCAAGGCTAGACGTCTCCATCATATTGAATACCCCCCGAGACGAGCTTGACGACAGAGGTAGAGAAATTGGATCGTTTGCTTTGCCACGCAAACCAATCTTTGTCAACTCCATTTGTGTTCTCGCTGTTTCCTGTTTAACTCGCGTTCGACCAGAAGCCATAGTCACTGCGACTTGCTCAGTAAATATTTTGTCGAATATCTAGCTTTGAAGTCTTCAACAAGACAGTTTTGTCTTTAGTCTTTATGCAACAAGTGTCTGCTCTTTAAAGGATCTCTAAAGGATCAATGACTTACTGTAAACTCTTCAATGAAACGTCTCATACTTTTTTTGCGTCACTGTAAAACTCAAGCCATCCACTTAAATCTACCTCGCATTAAAGCAGTCGCTGACAATAAGTATTTAATTCTAACGCTCATTTAATTATGCGACCAATAGAGGCTCATAGTTCCTTCCCTGGGGCCATACCTTCCAAACCAACACCTTTCTTTGTTGGTGGCCAGAAATTGAATTATGCCAAATGGCATTCGAATAATTGCTAGATATACATTCTGGATTATTTGGTTCTATTACTTAGAAGGAGGGATGCATTTATTGAAATCGGCTAAACCTTTGAAAACTATAAAACCCCGTAGAATTTTGGTTGCATTTGGAAATGAAGTAATGGTTTTATACCTTTGATTGACAGCGCTCTATTACAAACAATTATTGCTAATGCCCTAAAGGTATTCAATAAAGTGTCATACTTCTCTCACAAACACGTGTACTGTTAATGCAGCTTTTAAATACCAAGCACCAAGTTATGAGTTCGAAATAATTGAGAAAGCATATTTCCTAAGTTTATTTATTACTTGCCCTAATTGGAAGGTGTTTCAGAGACACATCGTTGACGATCATTTATTGGTAAAGCCCTAAAGTATTTAATTAATAAATTGTCATACCTCTCTCACAAACAAGTTGTGCAGCATCATATATGCAAGTAGAATAAAAATGACTTCAGACGTAGACTTCTCAGGATAACGTTCAGTTTTTATTGGCTTTTAATATTAGGTGTTGCAGAGACACATCATTGACAAAAATCATTTTCGTGAAAATCTTTTTTTACAAGCTCCATCAAAATAAAGCCTTTACGTCCCTAGAGAATGAAAAGAGATTAACAACGCCTACGTATTACTTTACAATTCTTATATTCTTATGCGTTAAAATATTCTTTGTTAAACCGCGGCGGTATCTAATTAAAAGCCCCACGTAGGATTGTTCTGTCGTAAACAATACCAAATGTCAAATGCTTATCAGTTTGCCGTAAGGTCTCTGTTTGAGGCCGATGCTGATTGGATGATAAGACAATTAGCTTAGCATTATCAATTAACTTGCTGTAAACTGTAATGATGAAAAGGTAAATTATACACCGTGAAAAGATGAAACAACTTACTGACGTTTCGGACGCCAGTCCTTCGTCGGAGTAAAAGACTGCTCTTTTACTCCGACGAAGGACTAGCGTCCGAAACGTCAGTAAGTTTTTTCATCTTTTCACGGTGTATAATTTACCTTTTCATCATTACTGTTTCATTAGAAACACCGACGCAGCTCACACTAGTTTTTAGCTAGTTATATCTTGCTGTAAACTGCTATACCTTTCTCACCAATATAACAATAGTTTCAATACAAAGTTACTGCCACTTTGGCAAACAGTAAATATATCAGCAATGCCAATATTTAAGAGCATCAATAAGGATTTTTCAAGGTTCATTGATGTCGAGCTTTGGCTTTCCAGAGCTCTATTGTTACAAGGATAAATGAAATATAATAATGTATTAAAAAATATTATAGAATTCCATTCTGATTAGGTTTTCAATCATTTTGCAGAGGACATTAGAAGGTATTAGCTTGATGACATCAATCCGTTCGTTCCATTAGTAGTCAACTTTAACAAATTAGTCTGCCAACTAGTCAAACCAGAAATTTTTGTGCTTAGTCGACAATTTACCCAAGTGTTTCTCTATCTTTCCAAGCATTTGTTTATTTATATTACACCTTTTGCTGTTCATTAACCGCAAAGGAATATTCATTCAAGCGAAAAAGCATTATCATTAGCGCGAAGAGGCACACAATAACGCGAACGGAGTTTCAAGAGCGCGATGGAACTTTCATTAAGGAATTTAGCATAACATTGGACAATCATGAATATGTTTGTGCAGGTTCATTAGCGTTTTCGAAGTTTCATTAGCGTCTTTGTACAATCAATAGACAAAACCACATATTCAATAACGGTTTTTGGACATTCATTAGCGCAATAGCCTGAATTAAAAGCACGTTAAATCTCGCAGCAATCATGTATTAATGCAGGGGTTTATAAACATCTATTGACTACTAGTGCTGGTTGTATTACATGATTCATTTACAAGGATCTCTTTTATCAAATATAAGCCGAAAGCGCCATTACAGACATAAACTTCATAAACCAGTCACGTAAATATATCAGAGAAATGTTGAAAACCAAATTCGAAAAATTAACTTTACTGCCATGAAACAAACACCGTAGTGATCTACAGGATTAAGTGGTATCAATGTAAAAGTTTCAAGAGAAATTGATTCATTATTGTAATCTAGGGGCGCCTACTTAGGTTACCTTGCATATAGGGGCGCCTTGCATATAGGGGCGCCTACTAACGTTACCTTGCATATAGGGGCGCCTACTTACGTTACCTTGCATATAGGGGCGCCTACTTACGTTACCTTGCATATAGGGGCGCCTACTTACGTTACCTTGCACATGCCATACCACACACTCATTTCCCGTGTTTTACGAACATTTTCATAGAGGAATTACAGAGTGATAATACACGAATGTTCTTAACGTCTTTTTTTCTTCTTTTGAGTAAGTTTGTTTTTGTTGATCTCCTTGAGGTCCTAACTTTCAAGTCTGCTTGAGTGCAATAAAAATCGTTGTTATTCATGCACTCTTTCTCATTTATTTCGTCGCGTACAATGAATAATTTATCAACACTGCTTACAGCCAGACAATTTTACTTGTGAAGCTAGCTGTATTTTCGCTTTCACTCGTAACATAATCCGGCTGTAATATCTAATCATGATAATCTATAATAATAATATCATAGTAATAAGCTTTATTTGTATAGCGTCTATATCAATAATTGTTCTAGGCGCTTTACAATCGATGATAATAATCCATATTATAAACTGACTGTTATTGACTTACATTTTTTAACCAAAGACGAAAAAATAAAAATAAACAAAATATTGGAGCTCATAGTGTCATTTTAAATATTGTTCATCAGAAATTATGATTTTTATTCACGATAAGCCACTTCATGACAGCTTCATGTATATTATCAGCCGAGCTCATTCTCCGTACAGCTCACGATAATTAAAAAATGGTTCATGAGAAGTACTATTCCGCGTTCAAAGCAAATTTGAAAAAGATTCGAAATAAATTCAAATTGAAATTAAAAAAGGAACGCGATTTCACGCTAATACCGCACGCCCCTGTTTAATTCTTAAACAAACCATACACTTCTGGAACGTGTATGGGTTGCCCAATGTGCTGGTATCTGGAGCTTGTACCGTTATTTGGGAGGGGGCACTTTAGAACATTTTTTGTGTATCTTTCTTTCAGTACTTCCGAACACTTAATTTTTCTCACATCACATTTATTCAAACGTGTACACCTTTTGAATGTTTTATTTAGCAGCAGTATGGGGGACTCGCGAAATCCAAGTTACTAAGAATCGAATTTCACGGGTATTACCTGCGTTTCAGGCCCCTCTAAATGTATGCGTCCGCAGCGGGTATTACCCACGCGTATGGCGTACGAAACCGTTCAAAATTCGGATGGGCTATTATCGATATCGGTTATTCAATTATCGATGTCGGGTATTGCATTATCGAGGTCTGACTCTATTATCGATATCGGGTATTCCGTTCGCGTGGTCTGAACTTTATTATCCATATCCGGTTTTCCATTCTCGGGGTCTGAACTTTATTATCCAAGTCCGGTATTCCATTCTCGTGGTCTGACTTTATTATCCAAGTCCGGTATTCCATTCTCGTGGTCTGACACTAATTCTCGGGGTCTGACATTTAATAATAACGATGTCGGATATCGAATTGCATTTCAGTTTTACACATTCAGTAATTTTATGTAAAGTAAATGAAAGAGATTGTGTTATGTAAAGTAAATGAAGGGATTTTTTTGTGGAAAGGAAATGAAAGGGATTTTTTGATGCGTATTAAGTATTTGAGGGATTTTGTGTTGCGTATTAAGTATTTGAGGGATTTTTTGTTGCTTTTAAGTGTTTGAGGGATTTTTTGTTGCGTATTAAGTGTTTGAGGGATTTTTTGTTGCGTATTAAGTGTTTGAGGGATTTTTTGTTGCGTATTAAGTGTTTGAGGGATTTTTTGTTGCGTATTAAGTGTTTGAGGGATTTTTTGTTGCGTATAGAGTGTTTGAGGGATTTTGTGTTGCGTATTAAGTGTTTGCGGGATTTTGTGTTGCGTATTAAGTGTTTGAGGGATTTTGTGTTGCGTATTAAGTGTTTGAGGGATTTTGTGTTGCGTATTAAGTGTTTGAGGGATTTTTTGTTGCGTATTAAGTGTTTGAGGGTTATTTTGTTGCGTATTAAGTGTTTGAGGGATTTTTTTGTTGCGTATTAAGTGTTTGAGGGATTTTTTGTTGAGTATTAAGTGTTTGAGGGATTTTTTGTTGCGTATTAAGTGTTTGAGGGATTTTTTGTTGCGTATTAAGTCTTTGAGGGATTTTTTGTTGCATAAAGTATAATTGAAAGGGATTTTTTGTGGAAAGGAAATGAAAGGGATTTTTTATGGAAAGGAAATTAAAGGGATTTTCAAGCGCGCGCTTGAAACCGTTATTTCAAACTTTTGCCGCACATTTTTAATATCTTTTTTTCGCTGCGCTCCATGCACTTTAGTTTGGATTATTTGCCGACGCCATTCTTCAATAGGAGGACCGACCGTAGAAAAGACACTTCGATTCGTTAAACATGTCCTACTACCTTGTCCAACTTAAGGATAAGGGTACTGAGTTCACTTTCTCCACTTCTTATCTAAAAATAACGTTGAGCCAGTAATAAACAGAGGGTCGATTTAACAATTGCTTAGCAAATTTATTTTGTAATAAGTTTCCCACATTTCCACTTATTAATAAAACAAAGGTATGGTGGAAATCTTTCTTGCATTAAATACAAAAATCTCATTCGTTCTTCTTTCTTTTAATGAAATTTAAAACTATGCAGCGGCCATATACTCCAAGAGTTCAAAAACTCATTCAAAATATGAAAGCTTGTATAAAGTACACTGCAAGTTATTACCAGCAACATTAAAAACAATATGAATGAAGGAATAAATGAAAATCAGTCAACGAGCGCCGACCATTTTTTTTTCTCGGTGAAATTAATACTCTTATTATTTCATATGACTTATATCATATCATATGATTGAATCATCCATAAAATACCTATATTTCTCCTTTTCGAAAAACCGAAATTTTCACATGCGAAAATAACATATTTAAGCTATAGTTTATAAATAAAAGCTTTTTATAGTAATAAAAAGCACCCTTAACTATGCTTTTGCTTCTTGTTCTCCTTAGCGCGCATTCTTCTTCTCTTTCTTTTTTCCCTCTTTAATTGCTCTTTCTCGTTCTGCCTTTGTTCTTCCCCATGCTGCTCTTGCTCTTGCCCATTCTGCCTTTGTTCTTCCCCATGCTGCCCTTGCTCTTGCCCATTCTGCCTTTGTTCTTCCCCATGCTGCTCTTGCTCTTGCCCATGCTGTTCTTGCTCTTGCCCATGCTGTTCTTGCTCTTGCCCATGCTGTTCTTGCTCTTGCCCATTCTGCCCTTGTTTCTCTTGCCCATTCTGCCCTTGCTCTTGCCCATTCTGCCCTTGTTTCTCTTGCCCATTCTGCCCTTGTTTCTCTTGCTGCTCCCTTTCTTTTCCGTGTATTCCTATGAACAAAGAAATTCGGGTCCTTAAAACAAAAACATTTTACATAAAATTCGAAAAAGGGATTTTACCCTCCAAAAAAAAACCAAACAAACAAAACAAACAAACAAACAAACCAAAACAACAACATCAACAAACAAACAAATAAAACCACACGTACACAAGACGAATAGCAAAATCCACTCGCAACTTCTCACGTTGCTTCCTTTCGCATCAGTATTTTTTCTAGTTATTGATGTGCTTTCTAAAGAACTCATAGTACAAAGAAAGAATCAATTAAGTACCTTCATCGACGAGAGTCGAATCCTCGCCCGTACTAGTGTGGGGAATTGTGCCGTTGAAGAATACCTAAAAAGAAAGTGGGCGGGTAGTATCATTGGTAAGCAAGAAACAAATTGGATAAGAAACAAAGGCTATTTTTATAGAGGTCCTAGTGGAGATCGGGACACTCTCCCCTTCAGGCCGCAACGGTATTAACACTTCGAGGCCATCCACTCCAAATGCCCGTCTCACTTCTAGTAGCCCAAGGTTCCTAGTGGTGATCGGGACATTCTCCCCTTCAGGCCGCAAAAGTATTAACACTTCGAGGCCATCCACGCCAAATGCCCGTCTCACTTCTAGTAGCCCAAGGTTTCTAGTGGTGATCGGGACACTCTCCCCTTCAGGCCGCAAAAGTATTAACACTTCGAGGCCATCCACGCCAAATGCCCGTCTCACTTCTAGTAGCCCAAGGTTCCTAGTGGTGATCGGGACATTCTCCCCTTCAGGCCGCAAAAGTATTAACACTTTGAGGCCATTCACGCCAAATGCCCCCAAATGCCCGTCTCACTTCTAGTAGCCCAAGGTTCCTAGTGGTGATCGGGACACTCTCCCCTTCAGGCCGCAAAAGTATTAACACTTCGAGGCCATCCACGCCAAATGCCCGTCTCACTTCTAGTAGCCTAAGGTTCCTAGTGGTGATCGGGACACTCTCCCCTTCAGGCCGCAAAGGTATTAACACTAATAAAGTAATTAGCAATTGTTTTTGTTCACCTCCACCACGTAAGTTGTTATTTACTTACCGATTCCTTCCCGAACTTGTCCTTTAGTTCTCTTCCATTCTGTAAATAATGTCGTATGTTTGTTTTAAGAAGAGTTATTTGTCAACTTTTAGCTTTCTTTTGAAAATCAATTTGCATGAATACATTGTTGAATGATTCGTATAATTTTCATGCTTTCGTTTACGTATGAATTTTAACGCCATTTGGCCTTGAGAGGGGGGGGGGGGGGGGGGTTGCTGATTCCTACAAAAAAAATTGTTCTGAGATCAATTTTACATTTTTATGCTAATACATCCTTCAAAGGATGATTTACGTTTTCATGATTTGCGTTGTTCAAGTCAGAATCATTAGGATCAGCTTGTGCAATTGTAAGATATATACAATTTGGCCTTACATCACTGTTCCAAAATTAGTGGCAATTAAATAATGGTTAGCAAACTGTCACAATACTGAAGCATAGCAATGGCATCAAATGCATTTTGACAAGTATAAATAGCATTGACTCCAAGCTAAAAATTATTCCAAAAAATTCAAATACCTGAGAAACGTTCAACAAGAGTTGGGGTTGATTGCAATCTTAAAGATGCACTAGCTACCAACACTTGTGGAAACGTGAAGGTGTGGCATCTGAAGACTTTCAAAGCTAAAGTTCAGAAAAAATATGAAAAATATGTCAAAAAAATTTAGGGTAAAAATAACCATATCGTTCTTTCTAGCAGTTTGTATACCTTGTCTGTCGTGATCTTCTACATTTTTTGCAGATATCCAAAAGAGGATTTTTGGATATTTCTTTTGGGAGTACCACTGCTGAAGATTTCTAAGCAAATGGAAAGAACACATTAATCATTATCATATGATTATCCATAAAATACCTTTATTTCTCCTTTTCGAAAAACTGATAACTTCACATGTGAAAATCTCGTTATCATGTGTATTTAAGCTATTATTTAGTTAGTTATAATAATAAAAAGCTCATTAAGTTGATTTTATGGATAAATATATTATAAACAGAATATTACATGGGTGCTTAGAGATACAAAATTTATATTCTTTTGTTGAAAATCTCTCTCTCTTTTGCTGCGCTCACTCATGAGAGATCTTTTCAACACTTGAAGATAAATTTCGTATCTCACACGCCCATGTAATATACTCATGATATATATCATATCATATATTCTATATATATCATAATTTTGGGGTCGTAAGGATTTTTGCTGTATTAAAGGTATTTTTAAAGTAGAGGCGAACAAGCAATGTGATCCCATTACTAGCTTTTTTCCACTTTGTCATATAGGATATTGCATGATAGTGACACATAATATTACATGAAGTCTTATTCAGAAAAGTCCTTCCAGTAGACATCATAATAATAATAATTATACTTGTTTATATAGCGCTACATCCACTAATTGCTTAGAGTGCTCACTAAGTTAAATGTGAAACAAAACGATAATGACATGATAGCGGTCATTGTTATTATCAAAATGGAGGATATTTATCACTTTTCATAAAGAGTTATTGGATAGTAATAAAGGTCCAGGTTAAGATGAGGTTGATGATATTTATTTACCTTAACACTTTCTCCTCCAGTGCAGTTAGTCTGCCACAGTCATTCAGAAGGATGATTACTGCAGGCTGCAAGCTGTGGTGGATGAGGTGGCAAAGCTGTTTGAAAAATTATGATCAATATTTGATTAATAATGATGTCAATCTCTAATTAATTGAATACTAAGCTTATAATATTATTATTCATTTGAGTTGGATAAAAATATACAATACTTACACTGTTAAACGTGTGACTAAGAAACATTGGCCCAGCGTACCCAATTACGTTTCTTGCTAGGGCAATGCATTGCAACTGTTGTGAAAATAGCAGTCCTATAAGATAAAATCAATGTCCATTAAATATAACCTCAATCTTTCATATTGAATATTCAAACGATTTTACTAAACGTCCTATTATAGTGCAAACAATATAACCGTGAAACATTAGTAAAACTAATTTTCACTAAATTTTACTAATTTTGACTACATAGTAAATATAGCATAGCATAAACTCAAAAAAAAAAAAAAAAAAAAAAAAAAAAAAAAAAATTTCCGTGCGTAAATCTCAGTATCTATGAAATGAACACATTTATCATATAATCATCCATAAAATACCTATATTTCTCCTGTTCGAAAAACTGATAATTTCACATGTGAAAAATCTCGTTATTATGTGTATTTAAGCTATTGATTTATAAATAAAAACATTTTATAATAATAAAAAACTTATTAAGTTGATTTTATGGATAATTATATAATAAACAGAATAAACCTTCGAAGATAAATTTCGTATCTCCGCGCGCCCATGTAATATCCTCTATTTACCTCTACAGTACAGCCCTCTATCACTACAGTCTTCACGTATTGTGCCAACTATAAAATTTCAAATCATAAGAAAAGTTAGAGTAGCTCAGTTTCTTGTGTTAACTCGAAAATGTATTAAAACAAATAATGATAAATATTGAAAAAACGCAGGATTTCTAAAGCATTTCATATGCACTGGACTCTATTTAAATAACGTCTTTTTTCAAAGGATTTCAAATTGCAGCATCAAGACATAACGCAAAAACCTTTTTCCCACAACCACTTGGATAATTATGAAAATATATTTACCTTGTTCTCCAGGTGATAGGAACGCGGGTCCATATCGTCCTGAAATATTGGGAAGGGAAAAAAAGGTGGTTCAAAAGGATTATTATCGCAACTATGTACTGCTAGAACTTGTTGAATATATATCAACTCAAGAAAAGGTTAATTGTTTATTATTTCACGAATTTCGCTAACATCTTAATTGTAGCCGTGTACCTGTAGAGAAGGAAGACCGTTGGTTTCCAGGTTGAATTACCTCTCCTATAATAAAACACACAAATCTATAATTAAAATTTCTCAAACGCTTTCAAAATTATCAACTCAGAATTACTAATTTACACAGGGCGAGCTTCTGAAGTCAATTTCAGTTTCTAGCTTTATGAAACATATATAAACCCTTTTCCTCCAACATATTAACTGATGGCCTCTTACCTACTGTATCTTCATCATCAGAATATTGTGGACGTGGTGTGGAAGAAAATGCGTTAATGGATATTAACTCGTCATCCGAATCCGTGAGCGTGATGCGGGATACAGCTGGAGTCACACCGGCAGCGGCAGCAGATGCGGAGATAGGGTTAGCGGTAAATGCCGAGGCAGAGGTAGCGCTAATGGTGAAAGATTCTGATGCTGTATTTGTCGGTGTGAAAGTTAGTGTAGGAGCTGGTGCAACAAATGTTGCATCTGTAGTGGGTATAGGATCATGTGTGATTGTGACCGTTGGTGGCGAAGCCGATTGCACACCAATGTATACTTTCGTGGCAGCATATTTAAAATGTGTTACGATCATTTTGGCGTCAAGATTTTCTCCAATGCGATGGAGAGCATGGTTCCCATTGCTGCCGGATTTGTAGAACACAGTCCTATAAAACAAAATGAAAAAAAAAAAACAAAAAAAAAAACAAACAGTGTGGCAAGCTTTTAACAAGACATGGTTTAAATTATGAACTCTACTAAGGGGTATCCAAAAGTTTGGAAAATTAGCAAAATGCTGGAAAGTGAGGGTGCGTTTTCGTACGATTTTGTTGTTGTAAATTTTGACATCAAAATGCCTGAAAAATCATTGAAAAGCGGAAACGATAGATGTGAGTTCTTAACCAATGACAGAGAAGAACAAATGAGCTGTGAAAATGTCGACCTTAAAGGTCATGCTTCAATCATATGCTTCTTCTTCTTTCTTTCATTGCGCATTTATTAGTTGTAATGGATTTTGACTATTCCTGGCAGTCGTTGCTCATATTATATATAAACTTTACTAAGAAACTTTATCCGGCCATTTTCTATTTACACATAAGCGATGGAAAAGTGCCACGAGAATTCGAGAAAAGCTTCTCCCGCCATTTTCGCGCTTGTTGTTATCATATTGATAGTGAGCGCGGAGTAACATTTAACTTGTGAAAACGCTTTCATTTTTAAGCTTACTTTTTAGGTTAACTATCCTGCGAGTAAACTACCCTCAAAGAATGTGATCTGCATCAATTCACAGACATTGTTGATGCATAAATGTATGATTACATGAGCATATTGAGAACATATACAAGTTTTGAATATGAAAAATTACTTGCATTGGAGAAGTTCCCATAGCTGTAAATTCCCTCTTTAAAAGGACCATCATTTCTTCATGCGTATACGATGAAGGGAATTTAATTTTTTTCGATGGACAATCAGAAGTCCCTACATCATTTGGATTCCTTGATCACAAAAAGACAAAGATCCTAGAAGGATGATTGCCTCTTCGTTGGTTTCTTCGTGGTCCACTCGATAAACCACGGTTTCGTGGACTGAAAAGTGCCCCTATGTTGCCAATTTGACCGGCATTTTCTTCTTCCTCTAACTCTCTACTCATATCCTCTAACGTCATTCGTAGACCGTTGAACGTGTCTTCTGCGTCGTCCATGCTGCTTTCCAACCGAACGAAGCGTTAATATAACCGCATGAGTTTGCGATGTAAAGAGCCGCAGTGGTTTCCTGGTATATTTCAAAATATCGTATATCACGCTCTACAAACAAAAAACAACAACCTACCGGAAATAAAGGTATTGTGCGATTCATCGGTTTTGGATTTCAAAAACAATTGTATGCTGACTTATGATAGACAGCGTCAATCAATTTTTAATGTCAATGCTGACTCATATTATTTCCAAGAGGTAAAGCAGTGCATGAATTTCTGACGCAAGGAATCCATTGCACAAAATGAAAAACATTTATCTACCTTCCGCCTTCTTTTTGTTTTACATGACCTTGATATCAAACAAAGGTAACAAAATTTGGTTTAACAAAATTTTTGTCATAGGATAATGCTAAAATTGGAACTGACTGATTTATTACTATCATAGGTTCCTGCTACGATGTAACAACTATCGAAGCTTTTGTACGCGAAGTGCATCGACGATATTTACAAGCCGCAACAGACATAGGAAATCCTAACGTACAACCAGAGCAGTTATCGCGGTACAGCATCGGCCTTGATGCAGCAGTTTTGCATCTAAAGAAGATACAGTGGTTTTTAGTGACGCAACAGGCATGTTCGGATCAACTTTTTACTACTCTTATTGACAATCTGTCCGGCCTAGAAGAAAAGGTTGGAGTTATGGTACATCGGCTTACCAGCGTTGCTACATTCTTGATGGAAGAGCAATCGTATCGAGTCCCAACACGAGAAAGCGGTGTAGTTGGAAGGCCTGCCTATTTGATAAGTAAAGAGCAGCTGGAAGCGATGCGTTATTATGGACTCAGATGGACAGACATAGCAAAATCTTTAGGTAAACCTTAATTAATTATATCATCATTGTGTCAGTTTCTTTTGTTCACTGGCGGTTTTTTTCTTTCATATTCACACAACGGCTTCGTCTCGAGTTGATCAATCTCATATCCACCGAGGTATAAGGTATATAACCATTACTCCAAGTAACCTCAGCTGATCGAAATAATTTAGAAATATAGCCTGTTGGGGTTGAGGTATTGCGAAGCGCGGGACCTTCTATGCACATGGCTCTGTGAACTGTGAACTGTGATTAAAACCTGCATTTTATTTCCTTATAAGGCGTTTCCCTAGCAACCATTTGGAGAAGGCGTGTAAAGTTCAATATGGAAACGAGATCTGACAACGGACGAAAAATTACCAAACCAGAATTGAAAGGGTTTATAATGGAACTCCAAGAAACAGCACCCGGTATAGGAATACGAATGATAGAAGGGCAACTAAGAAGTAGAGGTTTAAGGTCATCAAGAGATGATATAGCAGAAGTTCTAAGGATATTGGACCCCATAGGCGCCATCATTAGGTGGAATGAACAAATCCCACGTGTGACGTACAGTGTACCAGGTAAAAAGAGCTCAGTCTTTTTCAGTGAAGTACTTACGATGTTCTGGTTGTTGCTTTGTCACAGTGTTACATCAATTACCTACCATTTCATGAAGAATCAAGTCATTCCAAAAATTAATTATTTTGCCCTATTTATACGTCATGTAATGGTTTTAGAATACTGAATAGTATTCCAATTTTTTTTCATTCTTGGGAAATAGGTCCCAATAGTCTGTGGCATATAGATGGCAACCACAAACTAATAAGGTATGTACAGTACACTACCGTACCGAAAAAAATACGAGATTAAAAATTAACAAAAATGCAGAATATCGTCATTTTATTTTTTAATACAGGTGGCGTCTTGTAGTACATGCAGCTATTGATGGGTACTCGCGGGTAGTTGTGTACATGGAATGCTCTAATAACAACAAGGCAACGACTGTTGGAGCGCTTTTTCTTAAAGCAACAGAAGAGTATTGTTGGCCATCAAGAGTAAGAGCAGACAAAGGAACGGAAAATGTTCAAGTCTTGAGGATGATGATAGAAAAGCATGGAGAGGGAAGGGGGAGCATGATTCTGGGAAGCTCCGTTCACAACCAGCGAATAGAACGACTGTGGAGAGACATGAGAAGGATAGTGTCGGAGTATTACCGTAAACTTTTCTTTTTTATGGAAGAAAATAATTTGTTAGATCCAACAAGTGAAACAGATTTATTCTGTTTGCATTTTGTATACCTCCCAAAGATAAATTCTGCACTAAACAAATTTAAAGGGGCGTGGAATAATCACATACTTTCCACTGAACAAGGCAGAACCCCAAATCAGTTGTACATTCAAGGAATGTTGCGACTGTTTGGCTCCAATTATAGGAATGTAAACGAATTTTTTGAGCCAGACAGCATAGACGAGGAACATTACGGAACAAATGTACCTGAAACGGAGGAAGTTATCTCTGAAAACAGAGACAATAACATTAGAATCCCGACCATTGAAGTTGATCTGCCATCTGCTTGTTTGACAGAACTACGGGGCATCACAGAAAATAGTTTGACATCTGTAGATACAAAGCACTACATCCCCATGTATGTTAAATGTAAAAGAATTGTCACAAGGTATTTGAATTCGACCAGCACATAATTGTTATAATCCTGGGTGAAAAGCAGATTGTTTCAGTACTCATTGTTCTTAGTTATAATATCTCAGATCGCGGAAAATTGATTGATGATTAATTGTTTCAATGGTTTACTTTCTTGTGCAAATAAAGGAAAATTGCCTGGAAAGCCTTGTACTGTTATTTTTAAATCAGATCCAGTGTAGTTTTTTATTGGACAAGACTTTTTATTCCATTAGAAAAACTCTGCAACGTTGATTGGTTCGCTATTGTTTGAAAATTACGTCATTGACATGACGTTATTGCCCAATTAGATATGCAAAATCAACTACGCGTCACACCATTTAGAACCTATCCTTCGACGTGCAAAAGATAAAAAAAGAGCTTTAATCCAGCTTTCGTGTCACTTTCGTGTTACATTTTGGAAAATAACCAAGAGCAAATTGCAAAGCATTTGGAAATGGAAAATATTTGCGCCATAAATGAAGTACCACAGGAGTATCTATGCCACGTTTGGTAAGTAATGAATAAGCATTCAGTGATTTAAAGCTCGAGCTCTAGTGTATACAGCCAGAAGCTAAGAAACCTTTTTCAAGTTATGAAGTAGTCATAACTGCTTGAATAATATTGTTATAGTCGAAGCGGGAAAAACTAAATAGGATGGATAACATACTGAAGCATTTGGTAATAATTAGTTACTTTGAGTTTTTTGTTTGTTGGTTTCTTTGGGAGGATGTTGACGTCTTTCAAAACGATGGTCGGACAAGACGTATGTAACCCTAATATGACGTTGAAACTGTCCACAACAACCCTATGCTCTTTGTCACAACGCATGTGGCAGAACTTTTTAATAAACACAATGAGAACAAGTTGTTATAGTAAGTATTGTGGTGGTAGAAGAACACGGAAATTTTTAAGATTTAACCGTTTGAACTGCGATATACGACGCGTATCGTCTCGTAGCGTTCCTGACAACCGTTGTCAAGGGAACATAGAGCAAATGCGGAAAACTATAATTTCAAATGCTCCATTGCGCATTTCGAGTATCGAAACGAAATATATTATTGTTGAAACTCAGTTATCATGCGTTTACAACTGTTATTGTATGAACATATGGTTGCGACTGCGATCAATTTCGGAATACGTTTGAACGAGTAAATTTGCACAATAGCGTAGGTTTTTTTACTTTGTTATTTTGAGAACTCTCTAAAACACATGTGATCGATTCCGATTTTGAAAAAAAAAAAAGGCGTTAAGAAATTATGTCTGAGGTAGTAGGTATAAAAAAGACAAACATTCATTATGAATCATAAATTTAAGCTGAAGGTGGTTGTGACTACAAAGTAAAAAAGATAAAGATATTGAATCAATTTTCCAAATCCAAATTAATTCGATATTGACTCTTTAAGAAAAACGCTAAATAATATTTACAACTACATTGTCTTGACTATAAAACCCACCTTTAACAAAATGTCTAAGTGAGAATCGCTTTCAATAATGTTTTACTGCAATTTCGTATAGTTAAATGAATAAACTGTGCCTTGTGAGGTAGTGCGTTCTCGAAGAACGTCATCAAATTTTGCAACTGGTGTAATTTACTATTGCTTGTGAAAGATCCGTTTTACACAATAGCTTCCCAGTCTTAACCGCAGTTATGTAGTTTAGCAGTTACATATATAGTAAAGGTTATTTACGCGGGAATAAGAGCAACAGTTAATTGTATACTTGCTAAACAGGTATTTTATCTTGCTATTGGCATTATTTCGCTTTAAATCTAATGTTTTCATATAAATTCATTATTGGGATAACGTTAGAACTGATAACTGATTTTGTTTGCACTCTACTTTTCTCCGGAATTGTTTTGATAAGATAATCGATTAACGTTAAATAAAAACGAAAAAATATATTGCCGATATAATTTTTCCACTAATTAGTTTCCTCGTAAATACCTTGAAATGGATATAAAGTATGCATTTCATTTTCATTTTGCAGTAACAACGTCATGCTCGAGCCAATGGTATTGGAATGCGGCCATACATTTTGCCTCTGTTGCATATCGCGGATTAAAAAGAACGTTCTCAATAGGCACTGCCCAGATTGCCGAAAGGGAATACATTATTCCACTATATTGCATTGTAACTTCATCGTGAAGCAAGTGGTTGCAAAGCTGCAAGGAAAATGTAATCTCTGCCAGGCTGAGGGGCTAATAGGACAGCTTATGACTCATGCTTGTCCCGAGGAAGAGATGTCATGCACAAACGAGGGGTGCACGCAGAAAGTGAAAAGAAAAGAAAAAGAAGTGCACAAAAAAGAGTGTCACCACAGAAAGAACAAATGCACGGGATGCAAGAAAGAGATACTGGCCAAGAACATGGAAGAACATAGCGAGCTGTGCTGTCCATACGGAGACATGTATTGTCCGCTAGGTTGTGAAGAATGCATAAAAAGGTATTCCATTTTGTAATTATCATCACTTCCATCGTGATACACCAATGCGATATACACATTGCTACTCCTAAAAATGCGATTTCTTCTGCGAACTAATTATAGGTATTTTGGATTCCATTTTTCCGTACTTTATTACAGGAACGAACTCCATCTACATACTGAAAGATGCACCAAGAGAAGAAATAATTGTTCAATATCTGGGTGCCACTTCTAGGGAAATAAAGAAGAAAAAATTGCACACGATGTTGAACATGCCTGCCAACACGTGAAGCTATTATTAAGAAGTGAGGAAAAGCTCAAGGAGTCGTTGTTAGATAAGGTAAAGCCCAAAAACGAATAAAGTAGTATAGTATCAGTATGCGGTGGTGTTTCATCGTATTTCTAATACATACTCTTCTTTCATTCAACAGAAGACAGACCTTTTATTTCTTAGGAAAGAAAATATTGCAAGTTTCCTATGGGAAATTAGAGATTTCAAAAGAATAGTCGCTGGCTTTGGAGGGAATACGTGCCGAGAGCCCCTAACAAGCCCCAATATTGATGCTCATGGGTGCAAGTGGAGGCTGATTCTTCAAATTGCAGAGAAATGCAGTCTCTACTTGCAGCTTGTGTCGGCCGCAACAACTATGCATGTTGGGATAAGGTTTGTGCCAGCAGTAGTTTATTACATATTTAGTAGATCAGGCTGCCTTACTCTTACGCGATGTTTTGGTTTCAGTATGCGATGCACCAACACCCCAATAGCAGAAGTTTTCAGGATTAATAGTGATTATTTTTTGCTTCCTGTAGGTTCGTGATAGAGGCATCTGATGAACTATAAGATACAGTTTTTACTGTTGAGCCAATACATTTGAAGGAAGGTCAGATGTATGGATCAGAGATACACCTTTCGGCATTAGAAACAATAGCCGAGGGCACAAAAGACTTAAGGGTTGAGGTCATCATAGAAACGGTGCAATATGAAATGACAAATATCCAATATGATGACAACTAGAAGTATTAGTACATTATAGAATTGAAATGCAGACAAACCGAGCCCAGAACACATGCTGCAACAATGTTGCAACAATATTTTGTCAGTTTTCTTGTTTTTCCAATTCGTGGAATAAACGTACTTATGCCTTTTTACTGATATTGATAGTCTTATCCATGTAACGGCGAACCCTTTTTGCAAAGTTTGTCCTCATTTCGATCCCACTAGGCTTTGCGATCTATAATTTCAGTAACCTTAAAAAAACTTTTTGGTTAGTTTTTTTCAATAATTGGTTATCAGGGACGAACAAATGCTTTTACAAAGGTGTAATAAAGAAAAGGGTGACCAATGTAATGGCGAAAAAATTGGCCAATTCTAAAGTGCACTTAAGGTATACATTTTCTTACTTTACGATTTTTCCAACAATATTTGGCATATTTCCTATTTTAAACCCTGCAAAGTGATGAGCCATTGTCCAATAATGAGTAAGAGGTCATTGTAGATAAAATAGACAACCGTTCAAGTTTAGAAACAATCAAGGAAAATACTTTTTCGCTTTTTGCAAAATACTATGATAAGCATTTTGTTAGGTCACAAAAAGTTTGATATTTTATACGATCCCTAATATTGGACGGAGACGATTTTGAATCGTATTAGGCATTCTGAAACGTCTAGGACCCGAAAGACGGGGGATAAGACTGCGTTCAAAGTGTATGACAGGGAGGAGCAGGTTTACAAATCAAAACTTGTACATGTCTTAGTTTGTGCGTGGGGAATTTTTAAAGATAATTATCATATATATTTACATCGTTTTTAACTTCTGTACCTTTGTTAAAGTTCCGGAAAGTGTAAAAGAAAAATTTCTAGTTTGTTTTCTTCCTTGGAAAAAAATCATAATAACATATATCGACTTAATGTAGCCACTTACATTTCCTTGAATCAGATATTCTATATTTGTTGTCTATATAAAATGTCATGTGTTAAAATGGATATCTTGGAAAAAAAAGAATGAATGAATAAATAAATGACAAATGAAGATATTCAAAATTCAGCGGTTCAATCATTATGTGTCCCTATATTTAAAGATTAAAAGTTTTTAAAATGATTCAAAATGAATGAAAAAGGAAAGGAAAAATCCTGTATATAAACCCATTCGGGAAATGGCCGCTTTAAATTATATATTTTTTAAATTTAATACCTGAAAAGAAATGAATGATAAGTAAGGATTCTGTGAACAATCTGACAGAAAAAAGTGATTATTTTAGGAGTTGTAAAGTGCTACATGACACGAAAGCGAGGCTAGTCGTTATTGATCAGCAAAATCTCATACTTATATCTGTACATTCATTCCATGATGTCTTATCAGAAAAACACCTCAGTATTGAAACTTTCCCTGCTTACTCACTTTTCAATGCTCTTTTAGGTGAAAGCGATATACTGATAAATTGACGATGAAAATGAACAAAAGTGAAAAGTAGAAACTAGTAAAAACTCAAACGAGCAAATTTCTTTTTCTTTCTTTTCATTTTTCTTTTTTATATTTAGTTTTATAAATATGCAAGAATATCAGTCAAGCAAAAAATGTACAAGAATATATTCATGCAAAAACAGGTATTCGGACCCGGCCAAGCTAAGGATGAAGGGAGGGTTATTACTCGGGAGGTGTACTTTTTTAACGACTGCATAATAAAAGACGTGACTACGTACAGAACTGAGAATAGAAAAGAATTGTAGCCAAAACAACGTTTCGAAGCATATGCTCACACATTCATTCCATAATATCTTTAAAGAAAAAGTCATTTCCTTTCCATAAAAAATCCCTTTCATTTCCTTTCCACAAAAAAATCCCTTCATTTACTTTACACAACACAATCTCTTTCATTTACTTTACATAAAATTACTGAATGTGTGAAACTGAAATGCAATTCGATATCCGACATCGTTATTATTAAATGTCAGACCCCGAGAATTAGTGTCAGACCACGAGAATGGAATACCGGACTTGGATAATAAAGTCAGACCACGAGAATGGAATACCGGACTTGGATAATAAAGTTCAGACCCCGAGAATGGAAAACCGGATATGGATAATAAAGTTCAGACCACGCGAACGGAATACCCGATATCGATAATAGAGTCAGACCTCGATAATGCAATACCCGACATCGATAATTGAATAACCGATATCGATAATAGCCCATCCGAATTTTGAACGGTTTCGTACGCCATAGCACAGTGTTACGAGTGTGGTAAGAATATTCGTAATGCCGTACCAAGTGCTACCAGAGAGCAGTATCACGCCAATGGAGGTCGTAAGAAAACACCTTATAAGAGAATAAAATACTTTAGGGACTGGATGAGTCATATCCAAGGTTATCGACCGGTATATTTAGACAACGAATTAAAGAAGAAAATCATAGACCATTTAGAAGAGCCAACCCCGCAAAGTCTACGGAAGACATTGAAAAAATTAAAGCTAGGGAAATATTACAAAGCTATTCCCTATCTTTTGTCTGAAATTACCGGTAAGTCTATTCCTGAGGTTTCTGATATGACAAAAGCCGAGTGGATGTTTTGTCGGCTGGATAAGGATATTCCTTATTACCCTGACGTAATCTATGAAATATTTCACGAAATTGACCCCAACCACCCCCTCTTGGGATGGATTCCAAGAAGATAGTGGATCTTATGCCATAAGATGAGAAATTAGCATAAATATTACGCGTAATTCATACGATGAACCTATGTTACGCGTAATATTTTGCTAAATGATTTATATTACGCGTAATAATTCACCAAATAAGGTCATGCCGTGTATTATGGTATAAATCTTATGCCATAAGACGTTGATTACGCATAATTTCCAGACTGTCGTTCGATATGTAAACGAAATCCTGTCTCGCTTTTTTCAAAGCAGATGTTTACTGAGCAAGCTTTCTTTGAAGCTCTTCTTTTGCCTCCTGGTAGATCTTTTTGCGAGATTCCTCGGAAAGATCTTTTACGACTGTTTTTTTATTCCTTATGTCGGACTTTAATTTCTCGTACTTTTCCTCTTCGGCTAAGATAAGCGAGAATTCTACGTCGTCTATCTTTCTGTCACGCAAAGCCTTTGAGACAAGATCGGTAATTGTATTTACTTTAGCCCTAGACAGAGCTATTGTCGTGTCATGCTTGGATATTTTGCTTGACAACTGTTTCATAATGCCCGTAGCAACGGCTGAAATAATGCCACAGGCTGCCCCAACGCCGGCCAAAGGAACCCCAACAATTACTCCAGGTCCAGTAAGCGAAATAGCAACGCCGGAGCCCGTTAACACAACGGATATGGACCCTGAAGTTATCGCAATCTTATGTAGCGTACTCCGGGCTCTGACGTATTTCTTCCTAACTTTTTCGTAGTGTTTTGCTTGCCCTTCCAAGTAAGCCAGGATTGAGTTTGCTTTATTAAGCCTAAAGTTTTCGGCATTCATTTCGTTAGGTTCCGTTATTGGTGTCGTAGTGTGATAATTGGGAACATCTGGGTACAACTGAGGTGCTGATGGTATAACATCCATTATATATACTAATGTACGACGCCTTTGGGAATGATATTGAGGAGCAGCCACATCATGACAACAGGGATTACTGGAATTGGAGGGCCTTTAGGAAGATGTTTCCACATGCAGACCCTAGTAAGTTCGAAAGAAGACCCGATGGGATTTACTTAAACGGCGAAAGAATGTACAGTAATGCGGACTTGGAGCCAAAGGCGACCACCAAGCCACCAAAACCCGTGCATAAAGAAAGGCTACCTAATTTTCCAAAGAATCTATTAGTAACCAACCAGGTTTACCCATTTTACGATGCTGAAGGTGGCGTAAACAACTTTGATAAGATGGTAACACACCTAAAGATTCCAGTGGGTAAGCAAACCTTTGACGTAGTAATAAGGGATATCTTTAAGGATTTTAACCTTACGCACACTTCAGGAAAAGAAGCCCACGAATGGCTAAAGGGAACCAACTTTAAGTACTGGCCGCAGCAGTTAAACTTTGCCGTCTGGGCGGCTACAAAGGGCTGCGGGGTTGCCGCGGATATGTTCGACATTGCCTTTCTAAGGTTCCACGTTGCCTTTACTATGCGGCGCATATTGAAGGAGCTGAGAGTGCCCCTGCCGGGGGAAAAGCCATTCAATCGAATGGATAACCACTACGATTCCGCTACCCTAGAAAGACTAATGAATGAGTTTAAGCCGCAGCAAAGAGACTTTCGTTATCGGGAGGGCGCCACGCATGGCTTGGGTATTATTTATGCTTGGCATGTTGACGGCGTGCGTCCGGCCGACATGTATCATCAAAAATACCCCGGTATCCTAAAGTTTTACGACTTAGGTGGTCGCAAGAATGACGTTACGCTGATCGATAGGATTGAGACGATTTACCCCAGTCCTTGGGATCCGTTTGTATTATTAAAAGGAAAAGGCCTAAGAAACCTAGCTCGAATTAACCGCAGCATTGAAGCATTTGTCTACTGCACCCTGGGAGCGCAGGTAAATACCCGCCGCCCCATTGTTGGATCCCAAGGTGCTTCGCGGGAAACGCAACAGGAATTCCTAACCCTGTTTGAGTCCGCAATAATAGAAAATGACATATCCAAGTCGGTGCAGAGATATCAATTAGCGGTGCAGCAATCTAAAGTGCGGTTAGATTACGCCTTGAGTCCTGGTTGTTGGTTAATGCCAAGTAATTTGGTTATCAACGCCAATTCCGTCGTGGGTTATAACAACAAGCTGCAGCGAGCTACTAAGAATATGAAGTTTGGGGTGAATAACGTGAACTCGGATACTACCAAGGGCATTCCTCACTTCGTAGAGGAGCCAAAAAAGTCACACGAAACGAAGCTACCCGTAGTTAAGAAACCATCAAAAAAGGTTTTGCCTACGATACCTGAGGAATATGACCATAACTTACTAAAGGCCGGCCTAGCCACCGCAAGCATTGGTCTGAGCTATTATATATGGCGATGAATAACCCCTACGTAGCTGGAGTAGACTGTGTCTATACGACTTACACAGGCGAGAAAAAATACAACCAGGCGGCTTGGGTTGATGTCACAGGCATGTCCGTGGATTTGAACTACTCGGGAAAGAAGTTAATCCTTTGTAGTATTTGCATTGGCACGAGCAGTCACGCCAACGTGGGTTTCAGGTTCCTGGATGACAATGGCATACTGCAGCCTATGCGTGTGAAGACAAACAACAGGGAGCCTACGCATTTCTCCGTAGAGCCCAACCCCCAGAGCGCCTAGAATCTATCGGTTTGGACTTTCCACATGGTCGCCGATTGCCACGGGAAGATAAAGCTGCAAATAAGAGTAGACGGCACGGGAAGTGTTTGCGTAAATAGCATAGAGGAGCAAAGAGATCGACCTTATAATCACAAGACCATTAGCACTTTTACGGTGCTTAGTCTTTAGAAGGGAATTTATTCCCTGAAATATATGAATAACCCACACATGAAGGAAGATTGGTTTCTCCATTACCTGGAGGAAAAGGAGTACTCAGAACAGCATTGGTATGACACCGGGCTGTGGGTGAAGGTTGGGGGCCTGGGATTAATCATGTGTACTATTAGCATTAACACGGGGTATTCATGCAATGCTGGGTTTAGGATCGTTGATGAGAATAACCATTCATTACTACCTTACAGAAAAAAAGATAACAATAGGAACCCAGTTCATTTCTCGTCGGAGCCCCCTCCAAAAAGCGGAGAAGACTTAACGCCGGTAACTTTTCACATGATAGCCAATTGTCAATATGCGAAGCTTCAGGTTCTTCCCAACTACGTTGCCTACATTCGACTGAACGCCGTAGGCGCTCCTGCCGTAGATGCTACTTGGAATCATAAGCCCATTAGCACCATGACTGCCCTACCGCTAATGCCGAATTATCAAGGCGGCGCTAACACTGTCTTTACTTATCCCCAGTCGAGGATGCCTCGGGTACCCGACGACGATAAGCCGCCAGTAACGTACAAGGATAAGATTAACCCTTCATCTTCTTCAGGAGTACCACTCCAATAGCGACAACCAAGATCCAAATGTTATTCCCCACGAACTTCAACAGTTCGCCGCCGGCCCTAAGTGCCAGGCCAAGAACACTACCCAGCAGCCCAGGAAGACCGGCTGCCATCTTTTTTCCCAAGTCCGTCAGCCCATTGCCTAATTTCTTTACACCTGCGCCCGTAGCCTTAAGCGCGGACAAGATTACCCTTACTACGCTTGAAATAGCGACCGCAAACGCCAGCGGAATACCATACTTCACCAGAGCTCTTTTTACTTTTTCCTTGGTGGTAAGCCCCAACTCCTTTTCCAGGTTGTCCTTTTGTGCCTGTAATTCCGCAAGGCGTACCTCGAGGGCCTCCACCTCCCTTTGAGCTGCTTCCCTTTTCTCTTCAGGACGAGTCTGGTCCACAACTACTTCTTGCTGCCGCTCTATTTGCTCCTCCAGGTCTTCAATAGCCTGATCTCTTTGCCGGATTTGCTCTTCTTTGGTGTTGATTTCGGCAACCAACTGCCGCCGTTCCTCCAAAGAGCCGGCTATGGTGATATGCAAGTTTTTGGCTTCTTCCTTGCTCATGTCCAGGTCTCGTAGGGCAAGCTCAAAGGCCTTTTGGGCTTGGTCCCTATCGCGTAGGGCATTGTCTCTTTGTTCTCTCATTTCTATCATTCTTTGGTTTTTATCGTCGATTTCTCTTTTTTGAGCATCAAGGAGTAGTTGGTTTTGTCTCATGTAATCTGTCTCCCTTTCTTCCAACGTTTTTTGCAGCCCCTCAGCGCGTTTTTCTAGCGCGACCCTTTCGTTCAGGGTTTCCAACCTTTCTAACGCACTTCGGGTAGCTAGTTGAAAGCCCCTTAATCTTGCCACGTTAACCTTGACCGAGCCATGTTCGTCGAAAAGGAGCTGTGGTTTCGTCCAGCGGTTTTTGTCGGGATATCTCATGTCTTGGACGCTTATGAGGACTTTGTTTCCGCGTTCTGTGAGCCTTATGTCGTCGGCCTCAAAACGGGGATAGCGTATCCGTAGCTCTTGCGTTGCCCACTCTACGGTTTCCCGCTCCCCCTGCTCGTTCATGTTTTGAAGTTCCAAGTACTCGGGGACGGACTTACCGGGGTTCTTTGATTGCCACATGCGTTTTAAGGAGGCCTTAAAGTTTCTCCATCTGTCGCCGCGTGAATGTTGCAGAGTCGCGTCGTAGATGAGGGGGTCGGTTTCCGCGCCTTTAGTCCATGCGTCGTATTCTTCGTTGTTAATATCGACTTGGTCTTCTTCGGTGGTGGGGTCAAAATCCGTTCCTTCTACTTCCATTATATATGATAAGCTCAAAGTTAAACCCCAACATATTACCCAAGCAGGTCGGCGGACTGAAGGCAGAACGCGCCTTTCGCCGGGCCACATTCACATCATCCAGCGCGAAGCCAGGAGAAACCTTGTACGTGGGCGTGCCCCGTCTAACGGATAACCTAGTCTTAGTTCCTGGCACCCTGGCTTTAAGGTTCGACCTAGCGGTGCAGTCTGACCCCACAGACGAAAGGATTATCGTTAACAACGTGGGTAGAAACTTAGTCTCTAAGATGCGCGTAAAGTTCGCAGGGGAATCCTTGCTGGAGTTAAGTAGGTACGATCTGTATACCACGTACAAAGACTTGTGGTTGACAGCCTTTGACCGCGCGCAAAGGATAGAACAAGGAATTGGTAGTGTCATTCTGCGTAAGGTCCGCACACCTACGAAAACGCAACCTACTGACGGCAGCGGAGAAACCGCAGTGGCAGACGCAAAGCGAATAAAGACAGCCTATGGTAGTAAGTATGTCATACCACTGGACTTCGAAGTGGTTACGAATCACGGTGTGTATTACCCAAGACAGTTATCCGAGTTACAGTTTGAAGTAACCTTAGCAGATGCTAATAACATCATTGGTGGGCTAAGCACTGCACTTACCAAAACGACTCCATACTCTATTACCAACTTAGAGCTGCAGTACGAAACCGTGCGCAGTGAAGAGCTGGCCCGTAGCGCCGGCATGGAATACAGCTCCGGCAAGGCATTCCTATACGACCACGTGGCAATGTACAAGATGTTCAGCTTCTTGGATAAGACGGATGAGGTTATTAACCAAGCTATCAATCTCCCCCGAAGAAGTCTCACGGGGCTAATGCTGGTGTTTGCCAAACCCTACGAGGCCGGCAAGCGCGACTCTGAGGCCTTTCATAACCCCAACATTACTAACGTAGGAATAGGTGTCAACGGCATTCCAGATAAGGTCTACCCCCAGGGAATGAAGCCCGTAGACATCTACAGGGAGGCAAAGCGTAAGTTTGGCGACCAGGTAAGTCCTGAGGAATTCTTTAAGGATAAGTACGCGCTGTGGATTGACATGCGCACCACCAACGACGAAGACCTACATGGTCAGGGTTTACGTCTAATAAATAGCCAAGACGGCATCACCTTGGCGATTAAGCGCACCAAGAACAACAGTGCGGGCGACGACGATAGGATAAACTGCTACGTTTTCGTGGTGTCTGACGCGCAACTGAACGTGGAAATTAATCAGCTAAAGAGCGTCGCCTACTAGTTTCGTGAACAAAAAATGTTCCTTACGTATAATATGCTTCGCGTATTTCAAAACAACGAAACCAAACTGCAATGCATAGTGCAAGGCAACGAACTGTACTTCAGGGGAAAGGAGGTGGCGGCTGCGTTGGAATATTCCAATGCTAGAGATGCTTTAATTACTCACGTTTCGGATAAGTACAAGAAAAGGTTGTCTGAGTTAAAAGGGGTCGTGAATCGCGACGCTTGTACTATACACCCACATTCCGTGTTTATTTCCGAACCTGGGTTGTATCAGCTGATATTTAGCTCAAAGCTACCAAAGGCAGAAGCATTTCAGGATTGGGTCTTCGAGGAAGTCCTTCCAACATTACGTAAAGCGGGTAAGTATGCAATAGAAAAGCGGTTTGGCGGTCCAAACAAGTTGGTATTTAAGATCGAAAATGAATTCGACCTGCATAAAAAGGTAGTGGACTACATCCGCAGGTTTTACCCCCAAATGCTCGTGACCCCTGGTCTAGGTGAACTGCAGGATTCGGACGGCAAACGTATAAAGTGCTGGCAGAAGGGCTACCAACGCGGTCAACCCGACCTTCTTATCTTGAATGCACACGTGCGATACCGCGGTTTCTGCGTAGAGCTGAAGACCCCTAAAGGCAATGGGGTATTATCTGAGGACCAACGTCGCCTGTTGCACGAATACGAAAGAAATGGTTATAAAGTAATGATCAGTAACGATTACGACGACATCTGCAGAGCCATCACGGAGTATGCACGAGGAATGCGTTTACCATGTAGGTGGTGCTGTAAGCGCTTTAAGAGCGCGCAGACTCTGGAAACGCATTTAAAGATATTCCATAGAATATATGGAGTTCGAGGCTGTAAGGCAGATACACTGGAGAGACGTAAAGGAGGGTGTTACCTACGAAATAAAAAATTATGTAGCCTTTGAAGATATTGACAGGCTACGGTTGTTATTAGCGCATGAGGGTGTTACGTACAGCCTGTGGGCGCCGGATCGCGTCCGATACGTGATAGAGGGGCAGGAGTTTACACATCTGAGGTCGTATGGGAAGAAGGATGGTCGCTGGGCGTTTGACGTCGCAAAGTGCGTCCTTTCTTCGCCTCTATGTGGTTAGACGCGTCTAAAGTAGGGTCGTCGGCAGTGCTCGGCGGCTCTTTTTTAACGATGCAATCTGCAGGGGGTTCACATGTAATACAGTCCATATATTGAAAGGGCGATTAGGAATCCTCCAATGCAGCTGCGTAGGCTATCATATATCCTTGTCAGAAACCCCCTCAGAATGTTAAGGATGAGGTCGTTATCTTGTTAAGCAGTTAGAGATGTGTTCCTCTTCTCTGACGCATCCGCAGCGGTCACACTCCTGCCTCCAATATTCTCTGTTAGTCCATGGAATTCCTTCGATGCGCTCAAAGAAAGGAAAGGTATGGATTATCTTCCTATGGTAGTCTATTCTATTCCTTAGATATTCCTCTTTATGTTCGCAACGACTCATAATATCACCGCACTGGTAACAATCTACTCCTTCCATGTCGTAGGTCCTAGAAAGGAATCGATAAGTCTCCTCATGCCTCTTTCTATGTGTCTGAAGACGTTGGCGGCTGCTAAGTATCTTATCACAGAAACTACACTGCCTAGTCCTACAGCAAACCCCTCTTTTCAGATGTTGCTGCATTTCCTGAAGAGTGCTGAATTCCTTATTACAATCCTTACAGGCGCTTCTACAGACGCGTTTTTCCTGGTGTTGCTGCATCTTTTGAACGGTGCTGAATTCCTTATTACAATCCTTACAAACCTTACTAATTGGCTTCTTTGTACAAACTCTATGCCGAACATGGTATTGCAGTCTTTGTTTGGTGCTAAACACCCTCTTACACATCAAACAGTCCATATATAATTAACTATATCTTAGCCTCCATTTAACATCCTTTAACAAGATAACAACACATTCCTTAACATTCTATGGGCATCTCAGAATAGTTTCCAGCCCTACTTAACAAGATAACAACTTCATCCTCAACATGCTACGGGGTTTTTTTGAGGAGTTTCGTACCCTACTTAACAGGATAACAACTTCATCCTCAACATCCTAAGGCATCATTTAAATGACTTTCGAACACTTGTCCACACAATTTACATAGGATATTTCATAAAGTCCTTCACGGACTCTTTTGCCCACGTTGCCATCGTTATCAGCGCGCCAAACCGTTCTGCGCGCTTTAGACCACACATTTCCTCATAAAGCTCTTTTACGCGTTCATTCAGCCGGTCTATCTCCTCCCTTTGCATTTCGACCGTCCTCTCCAGGTCTGACTTTTCTTTGACGACGTTAACCATTGCTTTGACTGCTTCCACTGGGCCTTCCATATATACCAGCAAATAAATTTGCTTCTAGTTCCCTTCGAAAGAAGGGATATAATGGATCCGAACCATATTTCTTGTAACGCTCTGATAGTAGGACCCACCGGCTGCGGAAAGACCCAATTCGTGGTAGAGCAGCTATTAGGACCCTTTAGATACCGATTTGACCATATCGCGCTGCTTTGCCCCACCTACGTGAACAATCGCACCTGGACGGGCATAGGAGTGAAAGACGACGACTTCTTTGTAGATATCTTAGACCCTAACGAGTTATCTGGACATCTTAAGTTTTGGCACAAGCAATTCCCTAAGGATACACAGACACTCCTCGTACTGGATGACATTGCCTGTGGGGATGACGTAAAGAGACGAACTTCCGAGCTCGTTAAACTTGCCTTTAGCGGCAGACATGACAACATTAGCGTTTGGTTGCTCTCGCAGCAGCTTACCAGCGTCTCTAAGCCTTTTAGGGAAACATAGGTTCGCTTGTCGTATTTTATACTCCGAGCAAGTCTGATCTGGAAACCATCTTAAGCGACTACGGCGGTGAGATATCCAAGGAACAGTTAGACGAATACATGCGGCATTTAAAAACGCACCAACATTCCAAAATGATCTTCTCTTTGAGGTTTCCCTACACGGTTGGAATCTATGATTCCTAATGTATATGGAGATTGAGCAGCTCTTAGATGAAGTCCCCACGCAGCTAGATGAAAGTAACCTCAAGGAACAACTTAACATCCTGGTGTCTTCTGGGAAGTGTAAAGAAATGATAGGCAAGGAACTTACCCATGAGCAAGTTAATAAGCTGTCCGACGAGGAAGTTAAGAAGTTCCATAAGAGGTATGAGGCTGCCCTTGCAAGTAAGACCACGGACGCCGTAGCAGACTCCGCTATCCGACTTGCCACCAAGCTCCTCGGACTTGCGCTGCCCATAGACGACGTGGAGCAACTGCGGAAGGACATAAGCGAGGACTACGTTATTGCTCAAGAACTTAAGATAACCTGCGGGTGGATGTCTTTGAAGTGCGGTAAGTTAATGGCAGTCGCCTCTGCGGCACTTCACGTAGCTCAGCATGTCGACTTGAAGGAACTTGCGGGCACCTTTGGTGCCTCTTGGAAGGACTTTAAGAAGGATAGAGAAGTCGAAAAGGTCTTCCAGGCGGCACTTGCCGAGGTACCTGATCAAGTCGCCTCAAATACTTAGTCAAGTCGTCCTCAGGAATTACCCAGGTCGCCTCAAGTACTTAGTCAAGTCGTCCTTAAGTACTTAGTCAAGTCCTATTAAGTTACTTATTAAGTCCTTCAAGTCCTTAGATATAAATGGAAGCGGAGGAACCCGAGCAAAAGATTACCAAGGCTAAATCTCCGGGCAGAGTTGCCGCGGGAAAGAAGCTCGCGGAGATGAATAAAAAGAACAAAGCAAAGAAGGAGGAAAAGGTAGAAGAGAAAGAAGAGGAATCCTTTATTAATCCTGGGTACGTCATTGGCGCGTTAGGAGTCATCATAGCAGCCGGTAGCCTTTACTTACAATGGAAGGCAACAAAGCCAAAGGTAGAACCCGTGCATGTGACGCAGGAGCCTAGAAGCAAAATACACGTGATGGAATAGCAAGGTCATTCCCATGCGGAATAACCTTCTCACTTTGTAATATAATGTCAACCGCGTTATTGAAAACTGTTGAAGAAGCAGCTATCATTACTTCCATCGTTGCGGGTATTGGTTGGGTAGGTAAGAAAGTGCTCAAAGAAGACTTTACTGAAGACCCAAGCAAGAGCTTCGCTAATTTTGCTAAGATGACCGCTGCCGTAGGCGGGGCTATCATGGTAAAGGATTACCTGCGGAAGGAAAAGTACCTGCCTAACATATAAATGGCTAGTTTAATCGCAGGTGGAGTTATTGCAGCTTTAGCATTCACTGGAGCTAATTATGGTGGTCAGTATTTAGATAGGTTAGTTAGAGGCGACAAAAGCGGAGATTTAGCCGCCGAAAGGAAGAGGCACGACTTAGCGCTGGAGAAATATCAGCGAGACGTGGCAGCCTGGAATGAAAAAAGACAAGCTTACAGGGATTGGTTGGATAAGAACTACCAAGACAAGATGCAGGCAGACAAGAACTTCGAAAACACAGACTACGCCTTCAAACTTTATGCGCAAGCACACCCCTACTTTATGTTAAGAAAGCCTCAGTTCAAGAATTACTACCAGCCTTCTAAGAAACAAACAGATAGTGAGTTGGTCTTCGTAGGAGTCGCAGGGCTGGCGGGAGGCGTGGCCTTGGCGTATTTAGTCTAATATATGACCGTCTTTTTTGAAAGCGACAAGAATGACTTTACCACTTATTTAAATCCTCCCATCAAAGCCCATAAAGTTCGGTTGGTTAGTTGCTCTTTGTACAATTCTTGGTATAATTTGATTGGCGGCTTTGTCGTTGTGGGTGCCAACAAACCAAAAATACCAGATTCCCATTACACCCCTATAACGCTAGCTAAGGAGCTAGCAAAGCATGGATATACTCTTACCACAGGATTGCCCCATGAAATGACATTCAAGAAAAATAGTGGGAGCGCTAATCTTACGGGCAGTCCGTTGGTAGAATTCCTGGGTCTTACTAGTACCACGAAAATGGTCAACTTGACGTGAAATGGAAAGTTCCCGCTAACTACGAAGCTTACTGCAGCCTAGTAAGCTCGTACTTTAATGAAGGACCCAGTAATCTAATGTACAAGTTTCCACCTAAGGGTAATCCATTTGACCTGGTAGAATACGCTCCCATTTCTTTGAGCTATGACTTGTCTCATTTGGTAGAAAATATCAACATCACCATTAAGAGCGGCCGTCTGTAACTGCCGCCTTAGGTGTGTAAAATGATAAAAATCAAAATCCCTCAAACTCTGTCAAAATATAGGTCTTAGGGAACTATTTCAAGAAAAAAAGGTCTAAGTTTCATTGGATTTATATTTTTTGCAAACGGCGACAAATTTGATTTCATGGCTCGGAGGGAGAGTTTACCGTGGTTTGACCATAGTAGTTTGAAATTTCGCCTGAAGCTATAAAACTTAATGGAACTAAATAATTATACACTACTCAATAACTTGAGATACTGGTGCACATTTCAAGGGGTTGATATTTAATTTCCGTAGAATACTTAATATTTTACAGATTTTTCAATATTTTGCTTTTTGGAGCGATTTTTCATTAACATAAAAAGGCCCAAGTTTTATGGCAAATATCGCCACTGATATGTGGCCTACGGTGACCAAATTGTTATCCAGCTGTAGTCCAATGTCTCCTCTTTAAATACATGTAATAATATTTTGGGGCCACTCAATACTTTGTTTTTTGGAGCGCGAAACAAGTGTGCACCAAAACGGCGAATACATTACATGAAATTACTGTCACGTGGTCAGTCAATACACAAATAAAGTAAGAAAAAGATATTTTTGCCCGTGAAAGTGCTTCACATCAAGTTATTATTTATGACAGAGACAAAAAGAAACACATTCACTTACATCTATCCAGTTATCAGTAGCTTTTCTCGTATTTACCAGGGATTTTACATCGTGACTCGAAGCCATCACAAATAACACACGAGTGAAATACTCTTCCACCTTCGTTTCATCGTCCACGACCAGAAACTCTCTAAATGATCTGAATATCACATGCCGAGGTTTACAAGAGTAGAACAAAGGTCATCAGAGGAGATTATTTCTTTAGACAAATCGTCCAGGTCAAGATGATCCGGATTAATGATTCTGTATGTCAACAAGATTGGCGCTTACGTGACACACAGGAACCCCACTTGATGTTACATATTGTTTTTCTGATATTTTACAGTCTTCTGTTTGTACATTCAAAGGGTGTTCTTTTTTTTTTTTCTTTTTTTCTTTTTTTGTTTTGGTTTTGCTATGCTACTATATTTCTAAATAATCCTTCAAAGTTGTTAAGTCAAAATGAGGAAAACTTAGCAATCGAGTAATTTACCACTTTCGCAACTGGGGACAGCCTCGCGGTAGGTCTCCCAGAGGTCAAATTACATCGAAATGCAGATGTCTAGTTAACAAATCAGCGATCTAGAATTTTACAGCTCTAAGTCTTAATGGTCGATATATTAGTAGATTCTGTCGAAGAGGTTCTTCGAAAAAAAAATCTATGTCTTTGAGTTCTTGAAGTCGACACTCGGCGACTCTATGGGTATGTAAATGGCTACTTGTGGGTACTCGAGGTTTGTCGATGGACAGTGCGGTGCAAGTAGGGACTATCCTGAGGACCTTTCCTGTTTGCCAATCGAAAATTGTCAGCGACAAATTAAAGGTCACCTCAATTTATTGAATGTTAGAGATGCAAGCCTAAAGACCGAGGCGCAGCTACTTTTATCAAGAGCAGGTAAGAAATGCTGACGCGAGAGATCAGTTCACAAGAATCGAACTATGCTACGGATTGACTCAAGAGAATATGAGTTCATTTTCTCTTGATTGACTGCTATCATCTAGTTGTACGTGGAAACTCTTTTAGGCATTGCTAGGAATAATTAAGATGTGTTACGATTTTGCCTTTTCATAATACCATATATAACATACTTTTGAGACGGATTAAAGGAAGAGAATCCTTCCCCCTCCCCTACCCCTCCCCCTCCGATTCTGAATAAAGTTAGAAATTAATTTCGTATGTTTATTTCGGCCGATACATTATTTTTTCTGCATCGTTTAGCTCCCAACCCTTTCAAGGCTGCCAAGTTTACCTATCACGCACAATCTTGAGTATCAAAACTTACACTTGAGGCGCGCTGATTTTGCAATCAATTCGTTTCAAGGTTTATTCGAAAGCTCTCCCATCCAACTTAAGATTACTGTTTGTCCGCGTCACCGGGACTTGCATGGTATAAGGTGGCGCACATGCAAAAAGATGTGCTCAGTACCTGTTGGTTGGTGCAAACATAAACCCAGACAATACAAAGGAGACCGTGGAATTACATCCATCCAGTCTGAAGAACTGTACAGGATTACAAAGTGCCTTATTCCTGTTGGTTTGCGTAAGTATGATTGAATCTGTGATGGGAATCTTTTAACTTAATGTACAATGAATTTCTTGTTTAGAAGATATTTCATTCAGATCTGCTTGCGAGAGCAGTTTTTTTGCATAGTGGGTATTTCTTTTAATTAACACACAAATATTATAAACCTTTCAGCCATATGCAAGCGTTGTCGTGCTCAGTTAAAAGAGGAGCTGGAATCAAGCCCTCAAACCCTGACGGATGTAGCTCAAATTGCGCAAGGAACTACTTCTGAGGATACCGAGATTACTCAAGTACGTCAGTATTATTTGTTTCATTATTTATAATGACCGATGTCGGTTAGTATATAGTTATATTATCATTTTCGAATATCTTGCATATGCTTCACGATTGAAAGGGAACCATGCAATACCATTCGCCGGAAAGATTTGAAACAGGCATCTGTCTATATTTCCCTTTTACAAAGAGGAAATCTATGGGTACAACCCCGGGAGTTTCATCTCTTCTCTTTACGGTCTTACTAGTTGTATATCAATTGGTCTGCGTTTGTTGAGTTATGGTGTTTCCTTGCAGAACACTCAGAACATTCATGGAGGCGAAGACGACGTCGACAACCTAGGCGATTTGCTAAGTAAGATATCTATTGTAGAAGACAATGTCGATATCCTGCCAGACGGAACAAGCAGCACCAGTGAATCTGCAACAGCTACAAGCACCAACAATCAGCTCAAGAAAGTTGCTGCAGAAGACACTAGTGTAATTCTGTCAGATGAAACATCTAGCAGCAATGGATTGACAGCTACAACCATCAATAGTCAGAAATTAAAAAAACTCAATGAATTCCTCCATGTCTGCGGCGGGACAGCACCAATCGGTCAACCCAAAAAGCGGTGGGAAGATTTGACCACGCGCAGTAAAAATAATCGTGTTGATAAGGCTACAACTTTAATCGTGTCCGCTTTGGAAGTGATAACACCCGGTGATGCTGGAAGTATTTGGGACGCTATTCAGACGTCACGAAGTGTCGAAAAGGTTCTTGGTATTTCGCATTCAGCCAACAGAAAATATCTTGAGGCCTTAGCTGAGACCTACGAGAATGCGACTAGTTGGAACACCCGTAGACAGGTCTTGGGAATAATTGCAGATCTGGTTCCTTTTTCTCAGATCCAGAGATTTATCCCTGGTATAACAGAGTATCGCTTCAAGATAGCCAGATTGCATATTCTTAAGTATGGGCGTGGGGCACCAGTACCAGTGCAAAGGAGTCCCAGAATGAAAGTTGATGAGAATCAGCTGGATCACTTCCTTTCCTTTATAACTAGTTCTCATGTTATTCAAGATCTCCCGTTCGGCCAACGATACCTCCACTTAGCAAATGGGCAAGTCATTGAATGTCCAAATGTAATTCGATCGATGATTCCGCAAAGAATCGCCACGCAGTACACACAGTTTTGCAAAGAAGATGGAACCAAACCTTTGAGCCCGTCGACCATCTTACGAATTTTATCAGTTTGCACTGCAACTGTACGAAAGTCTTTGCAGGGTTTGGACTATATTTCAGCTGAGGGAGACAAGGCATTTGATGATTTGGCTGGATTACTCGCAAAGCTTGCAAACTATGGTTGCGATCAACAGTGGGTCAGTTCTTGCGAGACAGCGTTAAAAGCTATGAAACAGTACATTAAAACTGACTACAAGGTAATTATATTTTTTCATTATATAGTACTTGGGTGTTGTGAGACCGCACAGTCTTTGTTATTTAAGCAATACCGATAGTCATTATCGAAATTCCACTGCAAGACACGCGAAGATGGAAAATTAGGGGAGGGGAAGGCTACAAGGTTCTAAAAGCATGCTTAAAACCATGCTTACCCAATACCTCTTCTAATTTTGTCCAAAACCGACCTCATTGTTATTAAATCTTACAGGTGCACATTTCTGATGCCTCAAACGTCCCTGACCACTGCTGTGTCTACGCCTTGAGTTACAAGAAGCAACCTTTCTTCCGTTCCAAGTGCAACCACTTCCACAATCACTCCTGTTCGTCGTGCGAACAACTAAAATCTACCCTTGCTTCGATTGAGTCAAGTGTAAAAAGTACAGCTGAAAAACGTCCAGAGGAAGAACGTGACGATATGATATTTACTTGTCAGCAGTCAGTAGCCGCAATAGAAGCATGGAAGCAGCACCAGCTGCGTTCCGTTCAACAAGATAAGCCCCGCACAGATCTTCTAGCCAAACTAGACGAAAACTCAGTTTTGATTACTCAAGACTGGGCAATGAAGTTTTTGCCGCAAAAATACAGAGAAACACAGATGGACTGGTTTGGAAAAAGAGGCATATCTTGGCACATTAGTGTTGTTATAAGGCGGTTGGCAAACGGTAAACTACAACAACAAGTATTCATTCATATTGTAGAGAACTGTTGCCAAGATACTGACGTGGTCATACCAATCATGCAGCGCACTCTTACAGAGCTAAAAAAAGAACACCCAGATATCACCTCCGCTGCATATCGCCAAGACAACGCCGGCTGCTATCACAGTGGCCCCATGTTGGCAGCTTGCTGCCTTATGGAGGAAACTACAGGAATAAGTGTTGACCGGGTTGATTTCAGTGATCCCAGGGTGGTAAGGGGGCATGCGATCGCAAGGCTGCCACAATCAAATGTCATGTTCGCCAGTACATAAACGAAGGTCACGATGTAGTGAATGCAGCTCAATTAAGAGAAGCCATCTTATCTAACGGGGGCGTACGTGGTGTGCGAGTGGCACTGGTAGACGCAGGAGGAATCAAGCCTTTGGAACCAATAAAGATAATTGGCATCAGCACGCTGAATAATTTTGCCATCGAAAACAAAGAAATGACCGCGTGGAAAGCATACGACATAGGCAACGGAAAGATCATACCCTGGGCTAAACTAAATGGTAAACATATTTCGCTAAAAATAATGATGATGTTGGTAGTGGATAGCGATGACGATGGCGATGGCGATGATGATGGTGATGGTGATAATAATGATGATGGTGATGGTGATAATAATGATGGTTATGCCTTTGATGACGGTAGTGGTGATGATAATGATGATGATGATGGCCACATGATGCTAATGATGGTCCTGGTAGCGAAGATGGTAATGATGGTGATGGCATTCGCGTTGCTTATGTTGTTGTTGTTGGTGGTGGTGGTGGTCAGGTGGTGGTGGTGATGATGATGATAGTCACATAATTTGCAATACAATATATTTTCAGTGTCTGGCAGCTTGTGCCTCACAACGTTTAAAACTTTCAATTGTGAGTTTTCTGTTGGTGATTTCGTGGACATCACTCCATCCAGAAGCCAAAACACCACTAAGGCGGTTAATGTCAACGCCGATGACGAAGGCGATGATAAGGAGGATGACGACATTGACGAGGAAAAAGAAAAGTTGTTCACCTGTCCCCATGAGGAGTGCATAAAGAATTATCATCGACATTCATCTCTTGTAAACCATATGGAATATGGAGTATGTGAGCTGCGGCCAGAAAGACAAGGTCTCATGGACAAGGCCAAAGTGATGTATACAGAGAAAGTGTTGCAAGGTGTTGGTGAACAGCCTGTTTTGAAAAGCTCCGATACTCCACTGTTCAACAATGAAGACATGCTACCCGAGGGATGGGCACTTAGAACCACTAAATCCAACAAGCGATTTAACGAAAAACAGATATCATATCTCAATGAGAAGTTTGACATTGGTAAGGAGACAGGGCATAAGCTTGATCCCGCGACCGTGAGTAAAGACATGCGCTATGCTTAAGATCCAGACGGCAATAGGCGATTTACCCTGAGTGAATTCCTGACCTCCCAGCAGATACAGTCATACTTCTCTCGCAGGGCTTCAAAGCAAAAGAAGGGGCAAGTGAACCAACCTCAAGATAGAGTTGCAGCGGAAGACCAGGTGGCTTACTCTAATGCACGATCTACCATCTTAAATGAGTGCCAACTGATACACCCAATAGTGTATGACTCGTACAACCTCTGCACCTTGAGTTCTAAAAATAACTTGAAGAAATTCAGCGTCTCCCTCCTCCGTGATATCTGTGAGCATTTTCATCTAGATGTTTCGGCAATAACTGCCCATCTGAAAGCTCCTTATATAGCTTTGATTAACGATATGGTTAAATCGTGCAGCTGTTCAAATTAATGGGCTGCATGGTATCTTTCTTCTAAATCATATTCCAAATTAACTTATTTGGTCAAATGAGAAAAACTGTTTTAAAATGTTGGTTGCTGATTTTGCATATTGATGTAACATGCAATAACAAGTGGGGTTCCTGTGTGTCACGTAAGCGCCAATCTTGTTGACATACAGAATCATTAATCCGGATCATCTTGACCTGGACGATTTGTCTAAAGAAATAATCTCCTCTGATGACCTTTGTTCTACTCTTGTAAACCTCGGCATGTGATATTCAGATCATTTAGAGAGTTTCTGGTCGTGGACGATGAAACGAAGGTGGAAGAGTATTTCACTCGTGTGTTATTTGTGATGGCTTCGAGTCACGATGTAAAATCCCTGGTAAATACGAGAAAAGCTACTGATAACTGGATAGATGTAAGTGAATGTGTTTCTTTTTGTCTCTGTCATAAATAATAACTTGATGTGAAGCACTTTCACGGGCAAAAATATCTTTTTCTTACTTTATTTGTGTATTGACTGACCACGTGACAGTAATTTCATGTAATGTATTCGCCGTTTTGGTGCACACTTGTTTCGCGCTCCAAAAAACAAAGTATTGAGTGGCCCCAAAATATTATTACATGTATTTAAAGAGGAGACATTGGACTACAGCTGGATAACAATTTGGTCACCGTAGGCCACATATCAGTGGCGATATTTGCCATAAAACTTGGGCCTTTTTATGTTAATGAAAAATCGCTCCAAAAAGCAAAATATTGAAAAATCTGTAAAATATTAAGTATTCTACGGAAATTAAATATCAACCCCTTGAAATGTGCACCAGTATCTCAAGTTATTGGGTAGTGTATAATTATTTAGTTCCATTAAGTTTTATAGCTTCAGGCGAAATTTCAAACTACTATGGTCAAACCACGGTAAACTCTCCCTCCGAGCCATGAAATCAAATTTGTCGCCGTTTGCAAAAAATATAAATCCAATGAAACTTAGACCTTTTTTTCTTGAAATAGTTCCCTAAGACCTATATTTTGACAGAGTTTGAGGGATTTTGATTTTTATCATTTTACACACCTAAGGCGGCAGTTACAGACGGCCGCTCTTAAAGTGGACGGAAAGACGGTGGATTTCAACGGACGCAAGATCAATCTCGTTTTGGAATTCATATAATGGGTCGAACTGAGGACAAACTCAAAAGGATTTACTATGGGCCTGAAGGCTATTGGAAAGGAGCGTCGGCCATCAAGAAACTCGCGACCGCGGCCAGGGTATCAGAAGAAACGGCTAAGAAATGGTTAAAAAAACAAACCCTCTGGCAGGTTTATCTTCCCGTGCCTAAGTACATTCCCAGGCCCAGCTTTACCGTAAATGCCCCCAATGAAGTTCATCAGGCGGATTTGCTCTTCTTACCGCACGATAAGGTGCAAAGAAAGACCTATAGATACGCTTTGACCGTAGTTGATATCGCAAGCAGATATAAGGATGCCGAACCCATAACCAGCAAGGATTCTGGGGAAGTCGCAGAAGCCCTAGGTAGGATTTATAAGCGCGTCTTGAAATGGCCTAAGCTACTGCAAGTGGATGCGGGGACAGAGTTCATGGGCGTGGTTACTAAGACCCTGAAAGACCACAGCACTAAGATTAGGAGAGCTGAAGCTGAGTACCACAGGGGTCAGAGCATCGTCGAAAGATTCAATAAAACCCTGGCTGAGCGTCTCTTTGGATACCAGTATTGGAAAGAGCTGGAAGATCCCTCCAAACGCAACAGGGAATGGACCCAGAGGCTCCCCCAGGTCGTCGCGGCTTTGAACAACGAGGCGGCCAGGGCTACGGTAATGAAACCCAAGGATGCCATAAGAAAGAAACACGTGGAGCACAAATCCTACGTCAGAAGTTCGAGGGCGGTCGGACTGAAGGAAAAAAAGCTCCCCCGCAACATAGTGGTCAGATACCTCTATCAGCCGGGGGAACTCGAAGGTGGCAGTAAGAGAGCCACGGATGCTAACTGGTCTTTGGAAACGTATGAGATTTCGAAGTCCGTCACCAAGGAAGGGCAACCCGTGTTGTATTACCTAAATGGCCCAAGTCGTGAATTCGTTAAGGAAGAGCTGCTCATAGTCCCCAAAGACTCAGAGTAGTGCTGCTCCACGCGCCCGATTACACTCTAGGCATGTCAATCTTACGTTACCTCTGCAATGGCCGCGTTTATTATTTATGCGATCCACGGAGAACTGCTGATCGTCATTTGGGTCAAACCTCCATAGTAGAGGTATGTTACATTTGGCACACCTTGCCCCTTTCTTATAGACGTCGTCCACGCATAGGTCGAACGTCATATTTCTTTCTTCGTCGTGCCGCTTGTAGCGAAGGAGTTTCTTGGCAAGGTTCTCCTTTGCTATGTCTTCTGGGGTGCGGCCGTAACGCAGTTGCGGCCCCCAGGCTCTTTTTAACTGTTTGGCATATTCTACGCGGCTTACGGCGGTGTAGATAAGGTTGCTCCAACACAGCCGCTGGTCTATGATCCATAAGGTATCTTTTATGGTAAGCCCCTGCGCACTATGGACTGTCATGCAATAGCCCAAGCGCCAATCTGGATGGGAGGTTATTTTTTCCATCTTTTCTATGGGTACCCAGGCTTTATCGTGCGTTACTGCGTTCTGCAGTTGGATGTCGGTACCAGGTACCCAGACGTCTCTTTTTTGCATGCGGGTGTCGTGGGGTTTGTAGCAAACAAGTACTGGATGCGTAGGGAAGCGCTCTCGGTGTATATTTAGCAAATCCTTTTGTATGCGAGACTGTGCTGCGCGTTTGCTGCTCAGCACCAGATCCTTTGGATGGCAGGCGCATAGAAAGTCCTCGTATTTCTTCGCTCGTACGCGTTTGCGCAGCGTCTTGCATTGGTCGGCGTCACTAAGGCCTCTTAATTCCGCTTTCAGGTATCTTACTTGATCCTTACTGCGGTAATCTGTATTGATTTCTTAAGAGTAGTCTACGAACCCTTTTAGCCATTCGTGGGGCATCTCTCCGGCTATTGGAGGAGGCTGGCAGGGATCTCCGGCGAATATTACTTGACACTTTCCACGGAGGAATTCTACGAATTCTTTGAGGATTTCTAAAGGAACGGTGCAAATCACATCCCAAAGTATCACCGGAGGTATGTCGTGGATGGCTTCAGGTACCCACTTTTGGCCATTCCAACGGAAGAAGCTGTGGTAGGTTTGTGCGTCGTGGCCCATTTCGCAGAGTTCTCGTTCCAAACGGTGCGTTGGCGTTAGCACTTTTAAGGCCGGAAAGAATTCTAACACACGCGTCGTCTTACCGCTGCCTCCCGTACCGTAGAGGTAAGAGAAGCGTTGGTAGGAAATGGGGTCGGCAACTGAAGGTAGAGGCTCTTTGGTAGGCGTTACGGTGCCCTGGGTGTGCTCGCCGTGATATTCTACACGTGCCCTCCAAGACCTTATCTCCTCATCTTTGACGCGCCATTGGCCACTTTCTGCAAGTTCATCGGCAGTGTAGAATTCCTTCATCTTTTCCAACACGTGCGGTTTCACGTATAAGGAATCCGTGGCTACGCGGGGGATATCTTCTTTGTCAAACCGCAGGAGCATCGCTAATAGGTTAATGTGCGCATATGCGAGCATGCTGGCACGCAGATAGTAATATTGCGGTCGATGATCTTGGTAGTAGCATAAAGCATTCCATTTGCGTCCTTTTTGCTCGGCTTCTATGAAATAATCCCATTTCTCCACGGACACCATCGTTCCTTGGTCGTGGGCGCGCTTGATGAGGAAGCTTATTTCGCCTTCGTCCGTTATTAGGCGTCGCTGCATATGTTTTTCACCCTCCTTAGCACCTTGCGTGAACGTTCCTATGACAATCCTCGCGGTGGGGTTGTGTTCTGGCAACCACTTCGTGTAGGCGCTATGGCAAAGTATGGCTTCATGCGCGGTGTAGGTGAGTAGTTTACGTTCTTCGAGGAACTTTAACAACGGTACGGGTATCCATTCTTTCTCTTGTAGATGCTTTCCGTACCATGCGTAAATTATGGGATGTAAGTCTTTAGCCAACTTCCAAGATGTTAGCCTGACGAACCCCGTTGCTGGCGCATCGTAGGTGCCGTCTAAGGACACCCTAAAGAATTGCGAGTCTGGATGCCCGTATCTGTCATGATACTCCTTACAATCGCCAAGACCTTTAAATGACGCAGGATAGCAATGCTTCATGTCTAAGGAGACGTATTCGTCTTCGTCGTACTCCATGTTCCAAAGACCTCCATGACCGTGTTCTACGCACGCTTTGGAGATATCTTTGAACTCTTTTGGGGTAGGTTTCCATCCATTCCTCTTTTTGGCCGCTAAGAAGTCTAAGCTGCGGGAGCTAAGGACTTCATCTGAGAAGTCTTCCCCAAGGGTTTCGCAGGCGCTCTGGATGCGCAGATGTTCGATTTCGGGGCGGTAAAGAGTACCATCTTGAGTCATAAACTGGCTTCCTTCGGGATCCATCAGCCAAACGGAGTTCTCATGGATTAAGTCTACCAATGGGGAAGTTTCATAGACCTTAGTCTCTTTCTTCTTAGGGAACCGAAGTTCTCGCCAAGCGTGTCCGTTGTGTTGGTAGATGAGTATAGGAGCGCCTCGGCCCCCATATTTATGTGTCCCAGGGTAAATGTACTCGTCTGTGATATATTTTACGTGTATGCGCCTTTCTAAGGCAGTTTCTAATTTTTTGATGTTGTCTATCGTTGCTCCGGCCCTACGAGTAGCATCTTCCCATTTTCTGATGGCTTCTCTTCTTTTCAACGTAAGCTTACCGCCATGAGAGGAATCCTCAAAGAACTCCCTCACCAACTTACCCACGCAGTTACCAGGATGCCGCATTGGCTTAAGCTTTTTAACATCCGGCTTCTTGATCTCATAAGCAGCATAAATGACTACGGTGACTGGATAGGCAACTTCGTAGAACAGCATGTCGATGCCCACCAGCGCTCCGGGGCGGGTGTGCTTGTTTAAGACAAACAAGCTTTGCTTACCAGACGCCCGGATAGGATTGCGGCCCCTTTCTATTACCCAGTCACCATCTAAATACTTTATGAACGTTAATTCCAAGCGGTAATTACCTTCAGGAATTAAGTCAATTATTTTTTCAGCCCTTGCGTCGTCCATAGTCTCGTCCGTATCTCCTTCCATAAATGTCGTGAAGGCGAAGTCGGCGTCCAAACGATCCAATACCTGGGTTCGCAGCTTGCGTACAGTTTTGTTTTGGAATGCTCCTGATAGCGTCCATCTATATCTAAGAAATATTTTAACCCTCGTTTGCGACACAAATATTTTAACCTTCGTGGCACAGCAGCAGTAAGGGAATCGTCGCGCGGGTAATACCCGATGCGGACGCACACATTGGTGGGGGCCTGAAACGCAGGTAATACCCGTGAAATTCGATGCTTAGTAACTTGGATTCCGCGAGTCCCCCTTACTGCTGCTTATTTTAATAAAAATGTACCGCTTTCGTATATCTTTTAACCAGTAAAGTGGATCGATTAGTAAAACTAGACAGATGCGGTTTTGTAACAGGAGAAAACAGCATTGCGTTACTAACGTCAATATTAAAAGATTTTTACTTAGTTAATAGGCTCCATCTAAAATTGCACTGACAACAAAATCAGTGATAGATTGTGGCTATTCTACTTTCTTGTAAAATTCTGAATTTAGAATTTAAAAATCACAATAAATTCAGCTTTTACAATTTTTTTTCTTTCTTACAGCGTCAATAATCCTACACTTTTCATAGATTGTAAGAATAAATTCAAATGATTAGAAAAGGTACCTTTTTATTTAGTGTTTTTTCTTTGAATGGATGTGATGAAATTTCCTATCTTTTCTCAAGTTTAGTCCTTTAAAGGAAATTCGAAAAGCAGATAAAAAGGTACTTTTTTTGCGGTCACTAACTACATAATTATTGATTCCAATAATTGAAAACGCAATGCCAAATAATTTTTCCCCCGTGTTTTTTTACTTCTTTTTGTTATCGTTTTGTTTTGTTGTTTAGCTGCAAAGAATACCGGACCACGAGCGCGAGCAGATATGGAAAAAATACCGCCCGCTCAAACAGCAAATCAGAACGGAAGTTTTTTTAGGATACCGAACCGGAATAAAATAAAAACAAAATATGTGAATTGCAAAAAAATGCGGATTCTTAGAAATATTCTTTAACTGCTCATTAATATTACTTCTAACTAAGGAGAGCCTAAAGTCACAGCCTCAGCTGCGCATGCTGAGCCAGCGTATGATTCATGAATCTATGAACACGTCATTCAAATCCATTTATGTGTGATCTTGCACAGATTTGCCATTTCGTAGAGCAGACCATAGTTTTAAAAAACAAGGCATTTTACGCAACCCAGTAATAGTTGAGAGATTTTTGCAGATTGTCTTATCTGTAGTCTCTTTGAGGTTTTCGCGTTCAGACATGATATTTCAAATTCTTGTTTACGGATAGCATGCGTGGAACGTTTAAAAAACATGACGTTTTGGCTATGACTAGTGATAGCCTACATCATTCATTGCTTCATTGCCTCTTCACAGGCTTTGTTTACATACACGCGCTTCACACATTTTCATCATCACTTTGATGAAAGCTATTACTAGTTATAGCCGAAACGCGTTTTATCCATAATCTCACATTTCAATTATCTTATCTGTGCTGAAAGGAGTTTGCAAATTTATTAACTCCAGCCAGTTTTGATGCCATCAAAATAACAAGAACTCTTTTTTTTGATAACAATTTTTTTAAACAAATTTTACACTTTTCGATGCTGTCAGTCAGTATATCCGCTAAAAATGATTGAAGAATTAATGACTCAAGATAAAGACTGATCAAAGAATTCATCGAAATCTACAAAAGAATTAACAATTTTAACAGAGAAGACCGACCTGCCGACAATTGGTACCGCTCACACCTTGCCGACAACAGGGGGAAAAAATGTTTTGTTTTTTGAAAACAATAATTTTCACATCTATTGTTTTTACTATCCGCCTCCATATTGTCCGACCTGATTCTGCTACCTGCTTGCTATTTTCCCCCTACATTCTGATCAAGTAGGCGCCCCTATATGCAAGGTAACGTAAGTAGGCGCCCCTATATGCAAGGTAACGTTAGTAGGCGCCCCTAGATTACAACAATGAATCAATTTCTCTTGAAACTTTTACATTGATACCGCTTAATCCTTTAGATCACTACGGTGTTTGTTTCATGGCAGTAAAGTTAATTTTTCGAATTTGATTTTCAACATTTCTCTGATATATTTACGTGACTGGTTTATGAAGTTTATGTCTGTAATGGCGCTTTCGGCTTATATTTGATAAAAGAGATCCTTGTAAATGAATCATGTAATACAACCAGCACTAGCAGTCAATAGATGTTTATAAACCCCTGCATGAATACATGATTGCTGCGAGATTTAACGTGCTTTTAATTCAGGCAGTGATCGCTAAACAATCTCGCTAAAACCGGTCTCAAAACACGGATAGACTCTTGTAAATCGTACATGTTTTAGTGTGATTTTTTCAATCTTTTACATTCACACAACCTTATTCGATATATTCTATGTTTTAGTTTGCAGCAGTATACAATTCATATCATATATCATTCAACCGATGGCCTTTTATGGAAAGTGCCCCTATATGCAAGGCGCCCCTATATGCAAGGTAACGTTACCAACCCCCCTCCAACAAGACAGTTTTGTCTTTAGTCTTTATGCAACAAGTGTCTGCTCTTTAAAGGATCTCTAAAGGATCAATGACTTACTGTAAACTCTTCAATGAAACGTCTCAAACTTTTTTTGCGTCATGAAAAACTCAAGCCATCCACTTAAATCTACCTCGCGTTTAAGCAGTCGCTGACAATAAGTATTTAATTCTAACGCTCATTTAATTATGCGACCAATAGAGGCTCATAGTTCTTCCCTGGGGCCATACTTTCCAAACCAACACCTTTCTTTGTTGGTGGCCAGAAATTGAATTATGCCAAATGGCATTCGAATAATTGCTAGATATACATTCTGGATTATTTGGTTCTATTACTTAGAAGGAGGGATGCATTTATTGAAATCGGCTAAACCTTTGAAAACTATAAAACCCCGTAGAATTTTGGTTGCATTTGGAAATGAAGTAATGGTTTTATACCTTTGATTGACAGCGCTCTATTACAAACAAATATTGCTAATGCCCTAAAGGTATTCAATAAAGTATCATACTTCTCTCACAAACACGTGTACTGTTAATGCAGCTTTTAAATACCAAGCACCAAGTTATGAGTTCGAAATAATTGAGAAAGCATATTTCCTAAGTTTATTTATTACTTGCCCTAATTGGAAGGTGTTTCAGAGACACATCGTTGACGATCATTTATTGGTAAAGCCCTAAAGTATTTAATTAATAAATTGTCATACCTCTCTCACAAACAAGTTGTGCAGCATCATATATGCAAGTAGAATAAAAAGGACTTCAGACGTAGACTTCTCAGGATAACGTTCAGTTTTTATTGGCTTTTAATATTAGGTGTTGCAGAGACACATCATTGACAAAAATCATTTTCGTGAAAATCTTTTTTTACAAGCTCCATCAAAATAAAGCCTTTACGTCCCTAGAGAATGAAAAGAGATTAACAACGCCTACGTATTACTTTACAATTCTTATATTCTTATGCGTTAAAATATTCTTTGTTAAACCGAGTGTATGGTGCAAGCCATTCACCTACAACTAATGAAACAGATAAAGATGCATTTGTTTTAAATATTTAAATTTTAATTAATTGATCAGTTTGATTAACTTTTCTTCGTACATTCTCTTATAAATGGTACTGATAATAGAAAATGAACTAAATAATGAACTTAATTACTTAAAGTTGCTGTACAATGAACAAAATACGCGTTTTATTTTCAGGAAAGGTGATTCTTTGAACACTAAAATTCTCCAACTTTTCCACTCAGGATGATGGAAGTTACGATAGTGTAGTGTACGATAGTCAAGTCTATTCTTCTGACTTTTCATGACTATTCTATATTTCCTGGCTTTTCTGTTTGCATTCTAATGCCTTTTGAAAATCATTTCCTTAACAAAAACAACTGTGAAGGCAATTATGTTTTTGCAAAATATTTGCTATTTTTATGGTTTTGCAGCTTGAAGGAGCTCAAAGCTCGAGGTTTCAGTTTCGTCTTCTTCATCCGTTATTATGAAAAACTTACATCAAGAATCTCTTACAACATTAGATATCGTTTTATTTTTGGTTCTTTTTGGCTGTGCTGTTGCATGCTTCTACCTCACGTAAGAGCTAGCGATCCAAGTGAAGCCAGCGATGCTGTTGATTCTAGACTTTGACAAGAAAGGCTGTGCTGAAAATACATCATTCAGTTTTCATCTAAGGATTTTGCTCATCTCATAGCGAAGACTATTTTGTCAATGAAGTACTTTCTACAAGGGAGGTAAACTAGAGAACGAACTATCTTTTCTTCGTCTAGATTTATGTACTTCTGCTTTAACTCTACCATCATGAGCTTTGTAACTTTTTTTTCCATACATGTCCAAAATAGACGATCTGATACGGACGGTAAAAGTATTTTACCGACGGTACAGATGGTGAAGTTAATTCATATGCAAAATGCACGAATTAATTAAGTAAGTTTGAAAAGTAAATAATCATTGAAAAATAATCGACTCTTATGTGATGCGCCGTTTTCAAGTCGCTAAGACGGATCTATCCATCGATCTCTTGTACTTCGATTTCATCTACGTAATTCAATAAAGTAAAATTCAACTATGATATATATATAATATATATATATTTTTAACATTAACAGTTTTTCTTCGCATAACTAATAGTAACATCTTTGCAAAGGGTGTATAGTCACTTTTATTTTCAATCATTAAATTCAAAACTATATCCTTATCATTTATGAATATCGGTAGGATATCATATATTCCTTTTTTTAAACTTAGGGAAATATGGATATAGAATTGTACCCCCAAACTATTTTGCCAAAAATTAAAAATGACCATCCCCCCCTCCTCCCCCCCCCCCCCCCCCCCCCAATCATTTCCAGTATGTTTTGAAAAACGTGCCCCTATCTAAAAACCGCCCATGCCCTCCTGATGATAATTAAAGAACAGATTGATAGACTATAGAATAGATCTTGCAAGTTTGGGTGTATTGACCATGTCACTCCCATGGAGCAGATCATCTGACTTGATCAGTACACCCAAACTTACACTCAAGCACCTTTTACCTCCAAAGAAAACATGCAGTCTCAGAAAGAGAAATCATGAATTTTTACTACCTAAAGTTAAAATCGTAACATTTATGAATTGTTTTGTAAATAGGTGTCTTTTCAAATAGGTGCATGCAATTATTCTTTGAGAATATAGTTTTCTGTTTTGTAAAAATTCTGCATTGTGCACTTTATAACATTCATGCTGCTTCAAGATCTTGATGGTCGTATACAATAAATAACAGGTAATAATAGGTGGGAATTTCAGTGTACCAGACCCGGCATAATCAATTAAGATAAAACTATATCCATATATTCATGCCAGTAAGTATTGATAGTAAAGATTGAACTATAAGACTTTGTGAATGAGAATGGCATTTTGAGGATATATTTTTGTAACATGTCGTTGTATCCTTTCTACTCTTGATTGATATCACCAATGAAGTATGGTTCCCATATTTCTGATGCATATTCAAAGTGACCAACATCAAGAGTGAGTTATAGCATTCACCTCAAAAATACACTCTGAATGTAGTAAGTGTTTTCTTTTAAACCTATAATTCTATTATCACAAGTTGTTTACTTCAGCACCTTTATGTTTCTACTGTAGTTAACTTGTTGAAGCCCCAGACACACAAATTTTGGTAGTCTTGTGAGAAGCATGGGTGGTGTAGCGGTGAGAGCGCTCGCCTCTCACCAACGCGACCGGGGTTTGAGTCCAGCTGGTCTCAGTGTCGAATGTGAGTAGAGTTGTTTGTTGGTTCTCTCATGTTCTTTGAGGGTTTTCCAGGTTCTCCGGCTTTCCTCTCTCCGCAAAAATCAACTCCTAAATTCCAATTGGTATTACAATGGATGATTAGCTACTCTGTAGAAATGCCACTGCTAGATCCCATTTATTTTATTTCTTCATTTATTTATTTAATAGTTAATATACAGTAGTGACAACTAAAATAACACAGTAATTTTTATTACTCTATGATTATGGCCCTGTAGTTCACTGTGCAATGAATTTAGCAAATAAATTGTCTCAGAATCGCTTATCATTTCATTGATTAGTAAGGCCCATGTGGGCATTACAGAAGGTAAATGGATAGTGGGTTACATAAAGACCCATCTATATTTTTTTCAAATTTTGATATGAGCAATTTAGCAAAATTCTATTAAAATGGTGGAAAAAGCACCTCAAATTTAGCACATTTGCCAAGTTTGAGGGTAGTTTTTTATGTTATATTAATACGAGAAAACTTGTAATGATAAAACAATTAACAACTGAAATAATATAAATCCACAATAAGATGCGATTGAAAAACTATGAGCATCTGTTATGTGCTTAAGCAAATAAGAATTTTTTTCTAAGACTAAATTATTTCTTTTAATTAATTATTTCCTAACACTTATCACCAACAGGCCCTTATGTATTAATATCACATAGTATTTCTTTAACATGCTTGTCATATCTGTTATTTGACTGTCATGTTATTCCAATAAGCTCCTTACATTGTGGTATCTGTTCAATACAGTTGTTGTAATCATCATTATCACCCTTCTTTCTAAATATAACCTCTTTACAATTTGATGTATTAAACTTGTCCAGTTAAGATACTCTTTAACGTAAACATGAGAGTTGTCAAAAATATTGCAATTGTGATGCCTTACAGGTGATACAATAGTTGTGTCATAAGCATACATGTATTTCATAATAACTGATTTGTTGATGCATGTGTTATCACTAATTTTCAAATCATTTATATACAGTAAATAAGTTGAACAGGTAAGGCCCACTGACACTTCCTTGGGTGGTAGCCACTTCCAGTCAGCTATATTCCCATTTGAAATAACCCGTTGTTGACGGCCAGAAAGACAACTGTGATACCAATTTCATATGTAATTAATTAGTAAGGGTCTATATTGATCAAAAGTACAATAGCTATCAAGATGTCATATTATTGATAATTTACTTTTTTGTAGTATGATTTACTCTCACTCTCTATATTCTGGGGTTTTTTTTCATGATTGATAAACAATTCCAAGACTTTTATTAGTGTCGAGCATTCAAACTAAAAAGTATAGCAATCAGGCAACTTTCCAATGCCTTCATTATCTGCCCAAGTTATCTGGTAAATTGCTTAATCTGTTTAACAAAACTTTTTAATATATAATTTATCAACCTTTCATAAAATTATAAAAGTCATTTCCAGAGTAAAAGTAGGTCGTAAATTATCACATTATTTCATTGACCTTTTATCCTTTATAGTTTCGCTGTAATTCAAATTCCCTTCAATCAAATCCTAATCTCACGAAACGAAGCAAACATTAATTGAGTCTAAGTACTCACACTTAGAATAAAATCTTATTCGATATTTTGTTTGCTAGAAAATATTATAAGCAATTAGTACATATAACATTGTAATGCTCTATGAGTGTTGTATGTACTGGCCTCATATTTTCGAAAAGACGAGATCAACTTCAGTTCCAAAAGTCATACATTGTATAACAAAATTAAATTCCTTTTTCATAACTTGATCAGTCAAAATAGGTTAGACATTCAAGTCTTTACCCACATGAAAAAATTACGATCAAAATACGCAGTGATTGGTCTCCAGATGAGTAAAAACTTTCATATTTCAGCAGTTCTCCGACATTTATAGCATCCGCCATTTCTTTTCCAAAAATTACACGCTTTGCTTTACCACAGGAAAACCAATTCTATATATTTCACCATCGGTACCATTGGTATTACATTTGGTGAGGGGACCTATACCAAATCCGTACCGCAGGAAGACCAATTCTATATTTCACCAAGTGTAACATCGGTAGCATCGGTACCATCGGTATTACATTTGGTGAGGGGACCTATACCAAATCCGTACCGCAGGAAGACCAATTCTATATTTCACCAAATGTAATGTAGCTAAATGAAATTTAGGCAAAGTTAAAATCGAGACAATGCATGCTGCTCAGCGGTCTTCCCAACAATGTGCGGGAGGGACCCAGGGCATTATCAGGGGCTTACTTGCCTGTGTTTGCAGTGCTGGTGGATTTGCACCAAGAGTTTTTCTAGTTTTTCTCTGTTTTCCCCCCCTCTTTTTCACTGTAAACATGAGTAAAACCTCTCCAGAAATTTCCAAGTCGACGACGTCCTCTACCTTGTCGTCTGGCTCGCCTTCAGCGTCGCTGTCTCCAGACGTTTTGGCGGCTATTCAGCTCGCTGTCAGCCAGGCAATGGCGACTCAAAACACCACACCAACTCAAGGCTCTTCGTCGCTCCTTGATGGCCCGTTCACCTCTACAATAACGTCTTTTCTAGATCCAAGCGGAGCTGTACCTCCCAGTCAAACCCCAGCAAGCTCCCTCAGCGGAGGTAGGTCAACAGTTCCTTCCTTTTTACCAACATTTTCATTGCCAAACGCCAACGCTTCGTTGCCTCCCTCATTAAGTGAGAGCTCCACTGGCAGTACGCCAAGCTCGTTGTTTTCAGCGTCATCCCCCTGGGCTTCCATCATGCCCACATTATACAAGCCTTTCGTAGTAGGCCCTGGATATTCGTCCATTCCATCCAAATTGGTGTCACAGATTGTTTCAGGAAAATTTATCGACCTGAACGATTTGATGCCCGCGAACTTGGCCCCAGCAACGGCTGATGAACCCCAAATCATGCTAGATGGTCGTTTATTAGTGCTTACAAGCCAGCCAAAGAAAACCAAACGCCGATTCGACGACATAGTTAGTTGGACCGAGGCGTTTTCTATCTTCTCACTGATACTGTCATCCCATTTTCCTCAACGCTGGAAGGACCTGGTCTTGTATAAGCTACTTATTGTCCGCACTTACCGTCTTTTCGGGGGCCGTGCGTGGTTTACTCACGACCAAGCCTTCCGCGAACACGCCGCGGCAACTCACCTGACCGACTGGTCACAGATAAACGTCCAGCTTTACAACTTCCACACCGCTGGCGCATCCCAAAGGCCATCTTAGAGCAGCACCATTTGTATTTCATGGAATAAGGGGCATTGTTCATCGCCCTACAACCCATGCCGGTATGCCCATAAATGTTCTAAGTGCTCGGGCAGCCATCCTGCAGTCGATTGCCACCGCGACGAGAATCCCGCGTCTGAGAGAATGGGCCGTCCTGCGTCGCCTTCCTCTTCAAGCACAAAGTACCGTAAGTACTGACCTTGGCCCGGCTTTCCAGGCACTTTAGCCTCCCGTTTGATATGTACATTCGAAGTCCTTGTAATTTAATAGTTCTCCGACTTGTCAAGCCGATGGGTCGACGCGACAGTTTACATGCTGTCCACATTGCAATTAACTTTAAATATGTTTACCATACTACAAACAATGGCCTACTTAGTCATAACACTTTAAGTTTTAGTTTTATCGACTCTCTCACAGTAGATGTTAATATTGTTTCGCAATCGTTGCTACGACTCTTCACCTGTCGTATTCATTGCCTTTGCACTTTCCTCGTACTTTATATTTTGCTTAACTAATAAAGTTGGTTGGACTTTGCCATTGCGTGTTTTGCTCGTTGGGCTCGCCCTAGCGATTTTTATGTTGCTTGCGTAAAAGTTGGTTAGTCGTTAACCGGTTGCCTCTACAGTTCAGTAAAGTGCATTATCGCCCCTATCGCTTGCTACGACAGTTGGCCGGTCGTATTCATTGCCATTGCATGCTTGTTCGTTGGGCTCGCCATAGCCACTTTTACTTTGCTTAAGTAATAAAGTTGGTTGATCGTTTAATCGGTGGCCTCCTCGATTCAGTATAGCGCATGACTCACTTTGCTTATGTAATAAAGTGAATTAGTCGTTTAACCGGCTGCCTCTACAGTTCAGTATAGCGCATTATCCCCTATCGTTTGTTACGACAGTTTGCCGGTCGTATTCATTGCCATTGCATGCTTGCTCGTTGGGCTCGCCCTAGCGACGTAGCTGTTTCGACAGCGGCTGCACACCGCCTGCCTCATTCTTCCTCGCTTGCTACGACGGTTTGCTTGCCGTATTCATCGATAGCGTTCTACTCATCGTTACGTTCTAGCGACTTGTAATCGTTGCCATATACGGACATAGTTCGCTCGATTATCGCCTACACAATAATTTTGATGTCGTGTCCTGCTGTTATTACCGTTGGTTCTGCTCGCCACGCAACTTGCCGGTCCGAATTTATTCTGCATTCGGTTGAGGTTATATAACCCCTTGCTTACCCCTTGACATCGCATATCGCGCTGCATCCAGAATCCTTCACTCGAGCCTTCTTCTCTCTCATGCTGACTAGCCTCTTTATTTACCCTCTGACACGAGTATACTACCCCCACCCCCCTATTTCTTCTTCTTCCAACCAGGTCTGTAATCGGGACGCATTTTTCCTTTCAGCCCTTCCAGCTCTTCCTCCAGTTTCCGCAGTGTCGCCTCTCAAGGGCGACCACTTCGCGTTGGAGTTACAAAGTTATCCTGATCTAAATCGAGTTTCGTATGTGTTGAGTGGCATTTACCATGGTTTCAGGCTGGGCTTCAACGAGGCTCCCCTTAAGCCAGCTAAGCGTAACAAGAAGTCTGCGGAAGAACACCCCGTAGTGATTGACGAGTATTTGAGCAACGAAGTGGCTTTAGGCAGGGTCGCCGGCTCATTTGATAGTCCACCCATACCGAACCTGCACATAAGCAGTTTCGGAGTTATCCCCAAGAGCGGCCAACCGGGAAAGTGGCGTCTCATTGTGGACTTGTCCTCCCCTGAGGGCTCGAGTGTGAACGATGGAATAGATCCGGACAGCTTTTCCCTTCAATATATAAAAGTCGATGACATCATAACAATGATTAGCAAGTTAGGCATTGGTGCGCTTATCGCTAAATTCGACATTCTGTCAGCCTTTCGGAATGTTGCTGTTCATCCTGCTGATCGCGTTCTCTTAGGAATGAAATGGCGTGATAATTACTATGTGGACTTAGCCCTTCCGTTTGGTCTTCGTTCCGCACCTTTTATCTTTGACTCAATCGCGTGTATGGTGGAGTGGATTCTGCGCCATAATTATGACGTCTCTGACCTGCTACATTACTTGGATGACTTTATCATGGCCGGCCCTCCAGGTGCCAATGTGTGCAGCCGCAATTTAAGCACCGCCATCAACGTCTGTTCGTATCTCGGCATCCCTCTTCACCCCGAGAAGTGTGAAGGTCCATCTACCTCACTTGTGGTTTTGGGTATCGAACTCGACTCTCTCAATCAAGTTGCCCGCTTACCGGAGCTCAAGCTATCAAGGCTGCGGTTGTTGCTCGACTCTTGGGCTAATCGTCGATGGTGCCGTCGAAAGGACCTCGAATCTCTTATTGGTCACTTGCACCATGCTGCTAAGGTCGTCTGGCCGGGTCGCACATTCATTCGTCGCATGATAAACCTACTGTGCTGTTTTAGGGATGCATCCCACCCCATCCGCCTTAATGCTGAATTCCACTTGGATCTTAATTGGTGGCGTGAGTTTCTCGAGTCCTGGAACGGTGTTAGTTTTTGGCTATATCCTGGCTTATCCCCAGTCCCTACGGTAGTTGTCACTTCTGACGCCGCTGGTGCGTTGGGCTACGGAGCTTTCTGGAACGAGAAATGGTTCAATGGCGTGTGGTTCGAACCTCAAATACCCCTTTCAATAGCGTACAAAGAGCTCTTCCCGATTGTTATTGCAGGTCATGTCTGGGGTCATCAGTGGGTGAAGCAACACGTTCTTTTTAGATCTGATAATGAGGCGGTGGTTGCGATCCTCAACTCAAGAACCTCCAAAGTCCCTCCTATCATGGGCCTCGTACGCAGTCTACTGTTAGTCGCTGCCAAATCCAGTTTCACTTTCTCCGCCCAGCATGTCCCAGGAGAAAAGAACCCTATTGCTGACGCCCTTTCTCGTTTTCGTTGGCAGGTCTTCTTTCAACTTGCACCATGGGCCCAACCGTCTCCAACCCCGATTCCTGCTTGGCTTCTGGAGGAGCTCACACTGGCTCTCTAGATGCTCGCTGCCGCGAATTTCTCATACAGGGTCTAGCACACTCCACCCGACGTTCCTATGCAAGCGGCCAAAAGAGGTTTATGGAATTTTGTACGCAACTGGGTAAAATTCACGCAAATGGCTCCCCCTGCCCAGCCGACGAATGGACCTTGTGTCTTTTCGCCACGTTCCTTTCCAGCTCTATTAGTCATGCATCAATCAAGGTATATTTATCCGCGGTCCGTGCTCTTCACGTCGAGATGGGTTTACCTGACCCTCTCCGTAATTGTTTGCGGCTACAGAGAGTCATCAAGGGGATCAACCGCGCGCAAGGCCTTAAAAAATCTCAACGACTACCTGTTACCGACGACATAATGTGGATCATTTTCAGGCATCTGAACATGGACCTGGCGGACCATAGGATGTTTTGGGCAGCATGTTGCTTAGCCTATTTTGGGTTTCTTCGTTCTGCAGAGTTCACTGTGCCAAATCTCAATTGTTACTCTCCTGAGATACATTTAAACGTTCGCGACATAGCCGTGGACTCCACGACGTCTACTACCTGTATTCGTGTCAACGTCAAGGCATCTAAGACTGACCCGTTTCGCAAGGGGTGTCATATCTTCATTGGGAGAGCTAAACCCCCTCTATGCGCGGTTGAAGCAATACTCTCATACATGGCAATTCGGGGAGACTCACCGGGTCCCCTGTTCCTCTTCCAGTCAGGACAACCTTTAACCCGCGTCCTTCTAACAAAGTGGCTAAGGGACATTTTGTCTGTTGCAAACGTCCCGGGAAATTACTCGAGCCATAGTTTCAGGATTGGGGCAGCCACGGTTGCGGCCCGCAATGGTGTGCCAGACCACCTCATTCAGACCTTGGGTCGTTGGTCTAGTAACGCGTTCCAGAGCTACATTAGAACCCCAATAGAGGCACTTGCTTCTGCTTCTGCTCGTCTGAGTTAACTTGAATAAATCACCGTTTTTCGAGCTTCCGGTCTCCGTGTTTCTCTCAGGTTGGGGTGCTTGGAATGTCTTGGATGAGGAGGTACCATGGTAACCGGTCACAGTGTCCTCTACCAAGCACCCTTGGTCGATCTTCGGTGGTGAGCTGTGGCCCGGTTGCCATGGTTACCTTCCAGCGAGGATGCGATCTGTCGCAGCCCGAGCTCGCCCTGGTACCTAACCCCAACTCATTTGTCGATGAGTTTAAATGTGGCTAAATGACATTTAGGCAAAGTTAAAATCGAGATTATGCATGCTGCTCAGCGGTCTTCCCAACAATGTGCGGGAGGGACCCAGGGCATTATCAGGGGCTTACTTGCCGTGTTTGCAGTGCTGATGGATTTGCACCAAGAGTTTTTCTCCCACCCTCCTTCCTCTGCTAATAGGTTCTCTACAGGTGAGTATATACTCCACTGAATCTCAGTGTGACAGGTACCGGTGGTGAGCTGTGGCCCGGTTGCCATGGTTACCTTCCAGCGGGGACGCGATCTGTCGCAGCCCGAGCTCTCCCTGGTACCTAACCCCAACTCATTTGTCGATGAGTTTAACCATCGGTACCATCGGTATTACATTTGGTGAGGGGACCTATGCTAAGTCCGTACAGCAGGAAGACCAATTCTATATTTCACCAAGTGTACCATCGGTACCATCGGTATTACATTTGGTGAGGGGACCTATGCTTAGTCCGTACCACAGGAATACCAATTCTATATTTCACCAAGTGTACCATCGGTACAATCGGTACCATCGGTATTACAATTGGTGAGGGGACCTATGCTTAGTCCGTACCACACGAATACCAATTCTATATTTCGGTGATAAAAGATGATTCGTGCAAAAACTTGCTTAATTAGTTGTGCTGATTTGTTATGCAATTTTTTTTCCTGGCTTTTGTGCTACTTGAGTTTCTTCAACAGCGGATGTTTTGATAATGTCTTGAATGTCTTCTTGAAAACACTTTTAAAACCTTTTCAAACTATGAACATCATGAGCAACAATTTTATACAATTGCCTATTAAAATCGCCGTTTTTCCTGCTCTCGGAAAGAAGGCACTCTCTAAGATTAGTTTTTATCTGGATCATTAACAACGACCCATCATGTACTTAAGTTGGCACTTTGTTTTCCGGTCGCCCAACAGATTTGGTGAAGCTTTGCGTTGGCCCCTTTAGATTGCGTCCAGTGCAAGTCAAACCATCAAGTATAGATCTACGCTTCACTTGTATGACATCGTTGGCGAGTTCTCCTAAAATTTCACTGACTGAGCCCAGTAGACTATCGCTTTCCAGCAGGAGTTTCAAATTCACGCCTCAATGATGAATCAAGGACGTGATAGCCTGTATAAAATGACTTTGCTAAGTCCTTTGTTGACAGATCATTTGGAGTATTGTTTGCAGGTGATCTATTCGATAATGGTCGCACACAATCAGTAAAATACTAAGTAAACGGTTTTGTTTGCAGGATTAGAGAGGCCTTTACGTTGCCATAGAAACTAAATTGGCTCACATCAAACAATTGTAAACAAATGAAATGATAATTGTACATTATACCAAATGGAAAACCTCTAATGAGTTACAGAAAGTATAAAATATATGCTGTTTAAATTGACCAAAATCTTAAAATTCTAAGCATGCAGTCACTACCAGCTATATTATCTTCCGTGAACGTTTTATGTGCGCTGTAGCATCGTGCACTCCATGTCGATCGACAGGCACGTGTGATTATTTTGCGAGAAGAGAGCTATAGGCATTATACGTACTACATTCAAATCGTCTTCATTTTTGGAGGGTAGCAATTAATAGCCAGTGGCTAACAAACCTGCATGTGGTCGCCTCCTTTCTTGTGGTCCCATAAGGGACACGCAACTAGTTAGACGAGCTGCTGCAAATAAGATGTTACTAGAGACGAGTCAAGTGCTTAAAATAAAAAAGAACGAGTCGCTGCATGCTAGACGAGTTGCTGCAAATAAGAAACGACTGAGTTCCTTGTTTTTAGACGAGCTGCTGAATCGAAAATTAAAAACAAGTTGCTAGAAATGAGAAACGAGTTGCTGCATGTTAGAAAAGTTTGCTACAATTAAGAAACAATTAAGTCGAGTTGCTGCAAATAAGAAACGACTGAGTAGCTTGTTCTAGACGAGTAGTTGCAGCAAATAAGAAACAAGTTGCTGGAAACGAGAAACGAGTTGCTGCATGTTAGGCGGGTTTGCTGGAATTAAGAAACGATTAAGTCGAGTAGCTAGCTGCAAATGAGAAACGAGTTGCTGCAAATAACTCCAAAGTTTGTTGGAAGCATAATTAATAAATAAAGATAAAATAAAAGCGCTTTTTCACATTGTCTCTGATTGATGATAAATTAGGCTGAAAAAATGAAAATTCTTATCCGGCAGATATTAAAAAAAAAAAAAAGAAGGAAAAAAGAAGGAAAAAAGAAGGGGGAAAAAAATAAAATAAAATAAATAAATAAAAAATAAAAAAAAAAAAAAATAGAAAGAGAAAAAAACGATTCTATTGTGCCATACCCCCGAGACATCCGCAGAGCTGAGGCGTCGTATGGACTTCGGACCTGACGGCGATTAAATCCTTCTGCCCTTGGGTGTACGAATTACGCAAGAAAATGTTCTAGCCGAAGCATCAGGGGAGAGACCAGCCGGCCCCCAGACCATATCGGCTAATCCCTTGCATCTCTGCCACGCACGGAATCGGTTGAAAAATTAATGTTAAAAAGTCTAGTCTATTCGGTGCATTGTTTTCACGGCTATTGTTATGCTGATTCACCTGAAACCGTGGTCCAGTGGAAAAAACTCCATATCATGACACTAAAGTCAAGTCCGGTTGAGCGAAGTTAGTACCTGGATGGGTGACCTGAAACTTATGCCTACTTAACCTTTTTTTGTAATTTTTTTTTCTCATAAATTTAAGTCGAAATACAATTCGTTTTATTTGAGAAATCTTCAAAAATTAAAACCTGCCGGGCATTTTCCGGGGTAAGTAAGCCATGCCCTGTACCATGAAAAGAGTCATTCGTATCCTGTGGCCTAGAGAAAAAATTTAATGTGAAATTAAATAAAAAATTAAAAAAAAAATTATATTGAGGATATTCGCTAGAATTTTCTCTATGAAGAAGTTATTTGAATCGATTACAATTTCATTTTAGTTGGTCGTGCAGGAGAAATCGTCAAAAAGATATAAGCTAGCTTGTTTGCCGCAGCCATTCCTGTTTGTAAACACATTACCAGGAATGGCTCTACTGACTACAGCGAGCAACATATAACTTTCAGGGCCGTGGCCAGACCAAAATGTTTACCGTTACAAAAGAGCGGCGGAGAGGGGAGCAGCTTAAACGAGGGGGTTGAGGTGCATGCCCCTACCCCCCCCCCCCCCCCACCCAAATTTAAAAAAAAATGAAAACCCTTAGAAAAGCGATGTTATTGAGTCTTAGGGGTCATTTTTGACAATTTACCGAGGCAACTGCTTCGCTTGCCTTAGAGTGGCCACGGCCCTGAGATATTCGGCAAATACAGAAAAATAAATTAATGATGATAGGGGTTGGGGTGCATGCCCCTCCCCAGAATTTTGTTGAAATGGAAACCCTTAGAAAAGCGATTTTATTGAGTATTACAGGGCATTTGTGACAATTTACCGACGGCAAGTACAGGAAAAATAAACTAATGATAGGAATAGATTGATAACATGTAGAAAGCAAGAGCAACTAGGCTTACTAGCGTAACATGAATGAAGAACGCCAACTACCCCAAATGCCTAGCGCCAATAGCGTGTTCATGGCAATGCTAGACCTATGTTCGGTGGAATGTTTTACCAGGATGATTACGTCATAGGGATTACTATTCCATATATTATATGTACCTTAAAATGACACCAATTTCATGTTGCCTTTTTCGTTTGATTCTTGTTCCTTGTATTTCCTCACTTTAAAAACAATTAAGCATGTTGAAGCATCGTTTTCTAAGACAATCGGGAAATACTTTTTTGATTATAAACTTTCGATTTTTTCAATTCTTTTCTTAAAGTGCATTTTAGTTTGAATTGTAAATCTTTTCTTGTTGACACAATCCCGTCTTACACGTATGTAACAAAGTCAACATAAACTCTTCTCGTGTAAACTATACGGTATCACCACCACTCAATATACATTCAGTCAGTCCAAGAAGCTACATGCAATAGTAATTGATTTATGCTTGTTCTAAAGAATAGTGTAGTATACTTTTTCTCAAAACCTGAATTTTCTGTCGCGTATAGTGAATGGAATCGTTGAGAGGTTTTGGGAATGACTCTTATGATGGTGATGTTGAGGATTTGTCTTCAGAGGAAGAAAATAATAAAGTGTTGCTTTTGTGCCAGAAAGGAAACAAGGAAGGAAGATCGAGGGAAACAAAAGAAGATAGGTCATTAGAAAAGAAGAGAGTTCATGGTACTTCACTCAGACCGAATCTACTAAATAAAGATAATTCATCAAGCAGTGGCATCAATGAAACTACATCAAAAGAAAGAACCGGGAAAAAGGAGAACGAACGATTGCGTATACGTATTGATGGATCAAGCAGGACGACAGAAAATAATGAGAAAGGCGCCTTTATAATAGAGGTGCATCCCAGTCAATCCCATAGCAGTAGCCGTGAAGTGAATGAAAGAGGAGAGGGTTATCTCATCCAGAATCCAACGAAAGATCCTCGCTTCCAGCGCCTGATCAAGCAGCTTGTCCCAAACAAGGAACAAGCTACGAAAGAGATTGAGAAAAGAACCCTCGGGAACGAAAAACGCAACAGAAATCAGGACAACGCTGTTTTCTTCCACGATCTGTGCTTGAAGGATACATGTCGTATTATATTTAAACTTATGAAGATTGAAATTTAGAGCTACCAACGGTTTTCCTGCACGTTCAGACCTGTTTCTCCTTGGGATGTGTACGTGTCTCAGTCTATCAAAATATATGCAGCAATGCATTAAAGCTTTTTGTGTTTCTAGGAGTCAGGAAACTCCAGAGGCCGCATATTATCTCAGTCGTGAAATTTTATAACGGTCTTTGTATTTTTTATCTTGAAGAAATAGAAAACGCGCCCGCGTTCGATCTGTGCGCAGTTATAAAGCACGCGGGGGTTGGCAGAACCGACGAGAGAAGTGTTAGGAGAAGCACGACATGTAGTGCTTCTCGAGACTTCTCGAGTGTTCTGTCAATCTCCAGCAGGAGCTTTATAACTCCACACAGCACAGCAAGCAAGTTTTTTGTTTCTTTTATAAAATACAAGTTACAAAAACCTTTACTTTTGATAAGAATGATGCAACTGAAAGTGCGCGCGCGTGCTGTGTGTCCTCATAAAGCACGCACTCTCAACCAATCAGAACGCAACATTTATAACAGTTATTTTTTCTCCAACTCGAAATGGCTAGTATGAACTAGTTGCCTAGCAACTGTGTAGTTTTCTAGAGGAGTTTTGTTTGTTTAACTACTAAAAGTTATGCCTCAAATAAAAAATCCGCGATAAATCTTTTATATATCATCGATTCTGTACAGAAAATCAAGTTTTTGTGAAATTTAAATACGTGGCTGCCCTATCTTGTTATCACCCTATCAGAGTGTTCAAAAGTTTCGTGAATCTTGGATCCATGACCGATCTTTTCCTGTCAATACTTTTATTACTTTCTATTTCCGGTAAGAGAGAATTCAGTTCATTTTCACTTGTTTTTTCTTCAATTTCTGGTGCGGACCGGACAGTCTTTTCTTTTCTGCTTTTAGGATTTGCATTTTCAGTTTTTGCGAATTTATTTTGAATCTTTACTTCATTGACTTCAGTAGGCTCTTGATTCACTGGGTTTAGTGACTTTTCGCTTGGTTGAATTTGCAATTCACTACCATAAATAGGTGCTTGTGATAAAAGTATTTCTTCAATTTCCTCTGGTTTCGCATAAATATCTTTTCCCTCTCCGCTAATTTTTGGGTGTCCTTTTGTTTTATTCTTATCCTCTTGACCGCTATTTCTTCCTCTAAGACTTCATTTTGTTTGGCGTTGAATGTTATCGGTTTTATTTGGAGTTATTTGAGCCGTATCCTTCTCCTTCATTGGAAATGAACTTGGAACTTTATTCCCCTGTACTTTCTTGCATTCATGAGCTTCAAATTCTCTTCCTTGAGGCACTTTAATTTCAACTTTATCGTCTCCTACCCTCCTATGCGAATTTAAAGCATCTTTATCAATTCTTTTCAACTTTTTTGGAACTTCTTTGGAACGCTCAGAAGACTTGCCTTGCATCATATCTTTCTTTTTTCTCCTTATCTTTGATCGTTTCATGTCGCTCTGAAACTGGTGCAAATTTCCTTGAATTGTTAAATGATAGCGATTTTTATCTTGAACGAAAGTTGTGTCACTATTTTCCAGTTCTTTGCTGTCTGTCTTTACATTTCTTAAAGCTCGACTCTGAATCTTCATCAAGATGTTCCTTTGGTGGTCTTCTCTCCATTGCACCCTTTCCATAACTGTCAAAAGAGTATCCGCTTCATTTTAAAAATCACTCGAAGATGCTTCTCGATGGGGATTTTTACCCAAAAACATCAACAAACCTTTCTTCCCTTTCAGCAAGTCTTGAAAACTTTTTGGCTGGCGCTTTGAATTTTTTCTCAAGTGAGGCGGCCATATTGGATCAATATTGAGAATGACTGGAAGTCGAACTGAGCTTTCCTCGTCTGAAGTACTCATCTTCTAACTTAATTTCGGCCTCCAAAAATATACGAAAACAGTCTGTATCATGCAATTATGTTTATATTTAGGAAGTTAAAGCTTATATAAAGTATAATAACGGTATATGGTTTACCTTTTTATCATTACTGTTTCAATAGAAACACCGACACAGCTCACACTAGTTTTTAGCTAGTTATCTTTTTTTACTGTATAATCGATTTATTGATATCTACACATTTCACAACAATGCTACTGAAGGACAACTACATTCTTCTTCAACTGACCACAGTGCCCGGGGGAGGTACTACCACCCCAACTTGGGTAGGGGTGTGCAGCCAGGACCTCAAAACCCTGACCCTATCCCAGACCTAAATTTTTGATTTTTCATACCCTACCCCAGACTAAAACTAAGAATTGTACACCCTATCCCAGACTAAAAGACGGAAAATACGGTTTTACAATCGATTGCAATCAATATTTACTAACATTTTTGTTGTTTTTGTGTCGGCAGAAAGCGTAGCCTATTCGCCAGACAAAAACCACCAAATTGTTAACCCTATCCCAGACTAAAATGATACCCTATCCCAGACAAAATGTCAAAAAACGATACCCTACCCCAGACCCCAGACCCAAAAGCCGAAAAAACCATACCCTATAGGGCGGCACCTACCCGTATAGCAAATATAGAGGAGTACCCCCCCCCCCCCCCCACCCATAACCCGGGCCACAGTGTGCTGTTAGCCAAAAAGGATTCTATTAAACACTTGTGATTCATTTGATAAACATATCTGAGTATCAAACTTCAGGACTGATATTTGGCAAGATACACACATACATTTTAGCCCTCGCCGACATGTCAAAAATGCTGACTCTGATAAAGCTAGACATGTTCGTACGTTAGACAAATAGAGTATCTACACTGGTCTGATCTGTTTGCTTGTATTTATTCAAACATGCCGTCTACAATATCAATTAACAATTCACTCATCTTTGCTGTTCGTATATCTGTATTTATATTATATTGTGTTTATCATTTGTAAATGGAACGTTTTTCGTTATTATAAATGTTCACGTATATAGGACCCTATAGTATTCGTTGAGTAAGGTTAAAGTATACATGAAGATTAAATAATGTGCCAAGAATATCAGCTATCGCTAGCTTCAGTTTACTTTCTGTCCTTCAATTCTTACTTTCTCCCGGCCCTGTCTTTTATTTATCAATGCTTTCATCTTCTTATTTTCTTTCATTTTTTATTTCGATTTTCCATCGATCCTTCCATCATTTCTCCATTTCTTTCATCATTCCTTCTCATGAACTTTGCTTTCCTTCTATTCCTTATTTTATTTTATTTTTTCAATTCCCCTAACCATCCTTTCTTCCCTTTTTAGTGCTTCTGGTTACCTTGGGGATATGGTTTTTTCCATTTTCTTTTCCTCTTTACTCGGGCTTTCGAAGAAATGCCCGAGTTATAAATTGGGCTTCGTTATTTTTTTTCTTCAGTCACAAATCGTCCTCGAAGCCCTAAGGCGCATGCGTCAAATTAAAGTCTATGCGCATGCGTAGAATCAGCCATGAGCACATGCTTGAGTAATGGCGGATATGAGGAAGGACTCGTCGCTGTTTCAAGTAATGAATAACATGAAGTCTAACACCCTCAACATTTTTAGCACGCTTGATATTGCACAGACTTTGCACCATCTAAAAAGGGTGACAATGTTCACGAAGAATTCTTTCGATTTTCTGCTATGAAGCTCGAGTTCACGCAGATATGCGTCTAGTTTCTTCTATTCTTCATTTCTTTCTTTCCCATATCTGCTTTCGATGTACTCTCTCTCATTCTTACTTTACTTTACTTTACTAAACATTTCTCCTTCTATTTTTTGTAAGAATTTTTTTCTTATGTATTCTTCTTTTCTTCCTCCATTATTCATTCCTTTCTACCTTTCCTTCCCTTTTCCTTACTTCCTCTCGTGTATTTTATCTTCATTTCTCCTTCTGTACATTGTTATCATTATTAGTCTCCTTCATGTAATAAAACCTTTTTGGACTCGGCAAACTGTTTACCTAAACAACTGTTTACCTAAATGAAATAAAACGAAAGCGACATACAGACAATAATAAATCATCTTTTGTCCTACGTGTTGATCTGCTCACCTGCACTCAATGTATTTATTCTCTCGGATATGGACAGTTTGCGGTTTCTTTTGAAAGCTTCATAATTGTCCAATACAATTTGGCACAAACACTGAATTCATAACCCTAAACTATCAACTTGAAAACACGTCATATCTGTTTGTCCTGAGCAGCGAAACAGAAAGAAAAATTAGAAAATTAAACGAGACTTACCTGTAAGGTGAAGTTTGATTGAAATTCTACGAGTTATTGGTCAGGAGCGGAGAAGTCACGTGAGATAGCACGCGGCAAGCAAGCAGTCAGTTTTAAAAAAATGCGAATAGACATTTCTACTCGTATTAGGGTAGGGTAGAAGCTGGAAATTATTATTGTCAAAGAAGGGTTGGGCACGTGACTTCTCCGCTCCTGACCAATAACTCGTAGAATTTCAATCAAACTTCACCTTACAGGTAAGTCTCGTTTAATTTTCTAATTCTACTTCGTCATTGGTCTAAGTCGCTACGAAGTCACGTGAGATTTTAAAGCAAATGGCTATGAGCATATTGTTATGCATACGAACCACACGTTTGCTATTACGAACATAAACGAAATTGGTTTAATTAACGTTAACTGATTTTAAAAGATTATCACCAAAGTTGTCTGATTTACGACTTGTAACTGGCTTACAGTAAAACTTCCTAAAAGTTTCAGCATTTGACCAACCGGCAGCCTCCATGATGGTGTGTATTGAGACATTGGCTGCTGTTGCTGCTGATGTTGAGGCTGACCTTGTGCTGTGTCCACTAAATTTAGAAGTGTCAATGCCAGAGTTCTTTAACACCTCTCTTAGCCAGCGACTGATGGTCTCAGAGGAAACAGGCTTAAATGGTTTACAATAACTAATTAACAATTGGTCGTGAGCGCCCCTTAGCAACTTAGTGCGCTCAACATACTCTCGTAAGAAAGTTATAACACACAGTTGGTTGTCCTCATCAAAAGCTTTGAGTTCCAGGCGACCAAAGTGTTTTCCTGGTTTAGAGGTTTTCAATAGTTCTCGTATGTGGAATATACATGTTGTTCCTGAAAGTGTCATCTGTGAGATATTAAGAGCATGTAGAGTTTGGCATCTTTGCCCAGACAGGAGTGCAATAAGCATTGTTATCTTGAGTGTCAGATCCTTCAAGTTAAGCAAGTGTGGAGGTGACAAGGTTTTTAAGTATTTCAGTACTGTAGATACATCCCAAATTTCTTTATATCGTGGAAAGGATGGTCGTATGTTGTAAACTCCTTTTAGAAACTTGGTTACCAATGGATGGTCACCAAAGGTACAGCCCTCGGGTGGTGAGATGACTGTCGACAGTGCAGAGCGTGCAGTATTAATGGCACTGTAGGAGAGCCCCTTTTCGTAAAGTTCGCCCAAGAAGTTTATCCCGTTCGTTACAGAGGACGAAATTGGATCAATTTGTTGTTCACTACAGTACTGTTCCCATCGTGAGAGGTATGATTTATATTGTTTCTGAGTTCCAGTTCGCCAGGCTTGAAGGATAATGTTGGAAGCTGTGTCTGAAAGTCCCTGATGAGTGAGTCGTGTCCCGATAAGTGGCATAACAGAAGAGTCAGTGTCTTGTGTAATGGATGAAGCAGTTGTGGTTGTGCCGGTAACCAAAGAGTGTCTTTTTCCCTAGGTAAGATGACAGGAGATGCAATAAGCATATTAGCTAAGTATGGCCACCATGGTTGAGTTGGCCAGTGAGGTACAATTACAAGGCCTGTAGCTTTGTCCTCGTGTATTTTGCTTAGTACTTTTTGGATTATGCAGAAAGGGGGGAAGGCATAAAAACATAGCTTTTCCCATGATATATGAAATGCATTCACTGCCCATGCCCCTGGATCTGGGTGGTAGGAAACATATTTGTTGCATTTAGAATTTATTCTGGATGCAAATAAATCAATATCTGGGGTAATGCCCATTTTATCAAAAACCTTGGTGGTGATTCTGGGGTTTAAACTCCATTCAGTTTCCCTTCGTGTTTTTCTTGATTCTGCATCAGCAGATATGTTATCCTTTCCTGGGATATGGGATACAGTTAGCCAGATATTGTGTGATATGCACCACTCCCAGATTTCAATAACTAATCTGTTTATATCTATAGAGTGGCAAGTTCCCATTTGGTTTATGCAAGCAACTGCTGTTGTGTTGTCAGCCAACACTTTGATTGTTTTCCCTGTTATTGTTTTTTCAAAGGACTTCAAGGCAAAAAAGACTGCCCTTGTTTCTAGATAGTTTATATGGCTTTCTGCCTCATCTGAGGTCCAGCTGCCACCTGTTGAAGTGCCCCCTAGTGTGCAGCCCCACCCCTTTTTTGAAGCATCAGTGGTCATTGTGAGCTGGGGTGCTTCATGGTTGACTGCATTATAGGCTGTCTCAACTGATTTAACCCACCATTCAAGTTCTCTTAAAGCTTCAGGTGAAAGAGACATTGGCCCATCAAAGTTTCCCCTATTATTTTTCAGGGCTTGTATTTTGTCTAACTCTAGCCACCTATAGTGTAACGGCCCAAACATTACACCTGGAAAGCTGGAGGTAATGAGACCCAAAACCTTAGCTACTGTTCTGATGGTTGGCTAGTGTCTAGAAGCCTTTGACATGCACTCTTAACGTTTAGTGCTTTTTCAGGTGTGAGGGAAATTTTCATGCAGGAGGAGTCTAACAGGAATCCCAAGAAAACAAGCCTTTGAGTTGGGACTAAAATAGATTTTTCTGGGTGTATAACAAAGCCTAAGCTGTTGAGTAGTGTGACTGTGTCAATAATGTTCTGGGCACATGAGTCATAAGAGTCAGCCTGTAGGTATGAGTCATCAATATAACCCACAGATAAATGTCCCATTTTTCTCAATGTGGAGTATGCAGGTTTAAGCAATTTAGTAAATTTTCGTGGGCAGGGCGCAAGGCCATTAGGGAAACATGTGAATTGATATAAATCACCTCTCCATTTAAATTTGAGGTATTTCTGGTATTGTTTAGCGATGGCAACAGAGTAATAGGCATCCTTCAGGTCTATAGATGCCATATAACAATTTGGTTTCATCATTTGAACAGCAGTCCATACTGTGTCCATCTTAAAGTGGTGATAAACAACATATTGGTTTAAGGATTTTAAGTTTAAAATCATACGCCATGAGCCATCCTTCTTTGGACGGAGGAATATAGGGGAAATAAATTCCCCTTTTTCATGAAAAGACTGCTGAATCACACCTTTCTGAAGTAACTTTTTAATTTCAGAATCAATAAATTGCCCTTCCTCAAAAGACCAGTTCGGTTGGAATGGAGGTGTAATGCGTATCGGAGTTTGTATAAACTCGATTCGTTGACCGGATACGGTCTCAAGAATTTCTGGATCAGATGTCAAGGTTCTCCATTTGTGGAGATGGCGTGAAAGCTGCCCTGCCTGAAAATTTTCTGTCTTTTTCCTGCAGTAATCCACAAGATCTGGTATCATCAAGTCGTATTCGCTTACCTGAAGTTGTGGTAATTCAACAGTGTCTACTTTTTGTGCTGTTGTTCGGCACTTTTCGTGCGGGGGTAGTTGTTGTGGCTGTATCGCCTCTTGTATCCCCGACTGGGTGTCGGGTTCCCTCGGCCTAAAAAAGGCTTGCCTGACTTTGTTTCATGCTGATAATTTCGCCTCTGGTTAGGGTTCGAGCTTGTGGTATTCCCAATCTTGTTTGCAGCTCTAATGTGAGTCAACTGTGTCTGCAGTTCATCTCCGAACAGCAGATCAGTCATCGGCACGTTGGCCGAGCAAAGGTCACTGTAATCCTTGTGTAAGTTTGGTTTTATTTCTTCGCGACGAAGTTGTGAGATTTCGAAGCTCGAGTGACCTAACAGTGCGACGGCATCAGTCGTCATGATCACTAGATCATTAAGCTCCTTGCCTGATTCAGAATTTTTCTTTAAATTGAGAAGAGATTCTGTTAATTTGACAGCTATGTGGCCGACCTTGGTCACGTTCGTTTGTAGGCGGGAAAGTTTGAGGTCTTTACCTCGGGCTGGCCTTGGGAGTTTGCTCCAGATTTCTTCGTTCACTTTTGGAACGATGACCTTACTACAATTAGAAGGTCTGTGATATTTATCACATTTTTCTTTCAGATGATCGTCGCTGAGCTTGTGGAGCCAGCTTGTATTAGCGACCTTTGCTAATTTTTCTGAGACCGGTTCGGCGGTTCGCTCGGTCTCATTTAGAGATTGCACAATGTCATCAAGCAGGCTGTCCTCGCCTTCGGTTTTCGTACTACTATTCTCCGAGTTGTTGTGCCCATCATTTAGTAGGGCTGCGACACTGGCTTCAACACCTGATTCAGGTGAATTTCGTGGCTTTTTTGCGGCAGTTTCTGCCTCATTTAGGCCATCTTTGTTGTGAAGTCGTTTGAGCGATTCGCCCATTTCTGTCATGTTGTCGTTCATTCTTGCTAATAAAGCCATAAGGGTACTTCCTTTTGGTGTTTCTTCTGTTCCATCAGATAGTTCGTCTTGTAGTGCAAGTATTTCTTCATCTGTTGAATTTTGTGCCATAATGATAAATATTCGCTAGAGGTTTGCTTTCGCAAACCTGACTGCTCGATCACCAAGCGCAACTGACTGCTTGCTTGCCGCGTGCTATCTCACGTGACTTCGTAGCGACTTAGACCAATGACGAAGTAGAATAATAATTTACTTGTAATCTTTCTCGGAGTCCCGATTTATAATATGGCTAATGAAGTTGCTAAATAAGTTGCCTTCATAATAAGGTAAGGTGGAACATTATAATCATGTTTTATAGATCTGAGATAAATAAGTACATATATACGGTGTTTTCTAGCTGTTTGGAACTAATTTGGACTTTTTCTAGAAAAATCAAGATCAATGCAAAATCGAGATTTCAATGTAGACCTAATAAGCGTGCTCATATTATTACAGCGACGTATTTGGGCACCGTTCGTTATTCTATTTGGACAGGTAGCTTTGCAGAGAAGAAACTAAACACCAAGCTAAGAAATCTACACAAGACAGAAAAGTTCTAAAAGGACTACTACATCAGAACTTTGGCTCTGTGTAGACTATATAGTCCCTGCTGATCAACTTATAGTTGGAAATAGCGGAATGACACTGATACTGATACTGATAATTCATATTAATTTATACAACAGTAATCTTCTAAGGTAGGCTTTTCTAGCTTTTCGCCAGACATCTAAGTGAGTACGTAATACAAATAGGCTTTTTAGAGAACATAACGAAAGTTTATGGAATATTATTGGCTAGCTTCACTGATTAGCCAAAACGTTGAAGCATCGCTAACTTAGGTATATATTAAGTATCAAATTAGGGAACGGCAAGTATTTTGACAACAAAAGCTATAGTGTTGTCACTGACAACTTGTAATTGTATTCATAGCCAAATATTTCAACAAAAGTGATATTTAACGAATGAAAAACGTGAATATTCTGCAACGCATTTTTTAATTTCAGTTGCTCGATAAAATGGGAAGAAAAACCAGAACAAGAACGGACAAAAGGAACTTAAGCAACAGCGAGAAGAGGATAGCCGGCGGTATCTAATTAAAAGCCCCACGTAGGATTGTTCTGTCGTAAACAATACCAAATGTCAAATGCTTATCAGTTTGCCGTAAGGTCTCTGTTTGAGGCCGATGCTGATTGGATGATAGGACAATTAGCTTAGCATTATCAATTAACTTGCTGTAAACTGCTATACCTTTCTCACCAATATAACAATAGTTTCAATACAAAGTTACTGCCACTTTGGCAAACAGTAAATATATCAGCAATGCCAATATTTAAGAGCATCAATAAGGATTTTTCAAGGTTCATTGATGTCGAGCTTTGGCTTTCCAGAGCTCTATTGTTACGAGGATAAATGAAATATAATAATGTATTGAAAAATATTATAGAATTCCATTCTGATTAGGTTTTCAATCATTCTTAACGTGTTTCCGCTGTAGCTTGGTTTATTTGCAGAGGACATTAGAAGGTGTTAGCTTGATGACATCAATCCGTTCGTTCCATTAGTAGTCAACTTTAACAAATTAGTCTGCCAACTAGTTATAAACCAGGAATTTTTGTGCTTAATCGACAATTTACCCCATTGTTGCTCTATCTTTCCATTAAGCACTTGTTTATTTATAATATATCTTTCAGTTCCACGTATACAACCTGTCTCATTTCTTTGTGAGTATATTTAGAAACTCTGAAGACGTTGCAAGACACTAATGACTGTGTAATAACAGAGATAATAGTTTTGTGATAGTTACATGACTGGAAGCGGAAGTGTGGTCAGAAAGACAATTAATTTCTCTAATAGCAATGAAAGGACAATAGCTTTGAGGCTTCTACATGAATGAATGGAATCTGAAGTTTTTAAAACGTGGTTGGTCAATGATGATAAACTGCACCAAATTTGGAGATTTCAGGATATTTAATTTTTGGCAGTGCCTTACGTATACTTAAAACAATCTTGATAACAGATAATTACCGCAGAAAAGTCTACCAGTAATGAAGCTAAAAGGAAGCTTTTTTCTTTTTTTTTTTTTTTTTTTTGATCGTACCTGCCGCTGAACAACTTTTTGGAAACAAAAGTATTAATAGCCAATCATAAATCAATTTACAAAACATTGGGTCAACTTGGAAGCGAAATCTTGCAGCAGTATTACAATAGCCTGAGTATCAGGCTCTCTCCGGGGAGGGGAGGGGAGAGGGGTTGGGAGGCGGAAAGCCCAAGCCCCCCCAGCTCCCCAGAAGGCCTGATACTCAGGCTAGCAGTATTATGGCAACTTTTACAAGGGTTGAATTCCTTCTTTTGCATCAATTGATGACATAAATCATGTTAGGGATTAAACTTTGCAGAAATGAACAAAACTTGAAAACGCCACATGAATATTTTTCCGTTATATCCTTAATAAAAGGCTTGTTATAATCCTTATTCTTTGTCATTTCCCCCCATGTTTTTTTCTTCACATATTCATAAATATAGGCCGTTATGACTTTACCAACACAAAAGGCATTTGCCATCACCACCAAGGTCTACGTCTTTCCATTGTTCAGCATGAACATTATCACTTTATTTATGTAGTATTGATATGTCCGCTCGAAAACTGATCTTGTGTGTTTCATTTGCAAAAAAGTCAGACTTGTAAAAGCCTTGTAACTTCTTCGTTCACTCGACAGAAATATTTTAAAAAATCATTTATTTTATTTATTTGAATTCAAATAGAAAGTCATTATATATAATCATTGTGATATATTTTAAAAGAAACCTTTGCGTTTTTTATGACAGTGAAAAGAAGAAGAAAATGACCCGAATAGTTAATTCCTAAGTTATCTCATAAGCCATCGTTCTAACCCGAGCTTATCGAATTTAGCTCCTCAGGATACACTTAGCATTGAAAAACCTTCAAAAACATATGCCACTGCAGATAAGAATATAAATTTTGACTCTACAGCCCTTTCGTTTTAACTTACGTGTATCTTGTTTTGCTTTCCTTTTTTCTATCCTACTCGTGCCTCCGTTACTTGAGGATTGCTCACCAACAAGCTTCATCTGTTGTATCGTGAGGGAGTCGTAGTTTAGCTGCACGCCGTTCAGATTCGCGGGCAAAGTTTTGGGTCTAGTTTTGTCATGACTTGCTTGACGTGTTACTTCTTGTATCTCATGTAGTTGTGTGTCTACTAGAGGTTTTGGTTCCTTGCATTCCAGGTACCTCTGACCCAATCCACACAACATTAACATCCTGGAAGCAAGGCAGGAAAAAATATACTCACTGTGAGTTGCAATAACGTTACAAAGCCTTCAATTCGCAACTATGATTCCATCCACGGCAGGTAAAGATCAACTAAAACATTCTTTGTGTATTTCAAGCCACAAAAAATACACTTCATTTCGGAGTCTCTCAGTCATGCAAATGTGCTATTGTGAGCATGAAAAAGTGGAAGTACTCGTATCCGTTGTAATGAAGGTGTCAAATACCTTACGATAAGTCATAGGCACGTACTACTATGTTGTCATAGTGACGTATCTTCAAAACATTAATCAACCTCTAAGAACATGTTAAAGTGTCCGACTTTTCAATGAAGAGGTCTTAAGAGGCTGTGCACGTAAAAACCGACCGGTGGGGTCGGACTCAAAAAATCGATTTCCCTGATTTTTTGCTCATTTGTAGGGTTTTACCATAGAATAACCAGAATGTATTTTTTATGTTTTCATTGTTTTTATTTCCCAAGAAAATGAGCTCCAAAGTTCGACCCAGCTTGGAGGCTCAAATTAGCATCAATACAAGGGCTTCAAAACTCGTTGCGGAGCAAGGTTTTCTTCTTACATTATGAACAAATAAGCCAAGAAAACTTTATATCAATCATATGAGAACGATTTTGTGCAAAAATATTGACCTTTTTCTCGATAACGAATTTCTGGCAAATTTTTGAACACAGTTTACTCGGCTCAACCTGGTTTTACCACTGGTCTTTAAATCGGAATATTTTAAAAGTGGCAAAGTTTCAAACCTAAAATTATACCAATTCTGATAGATCTAGCCCTATATTTCAACTTTATTGGAAAAAATTTGTCGGACAATGCAAAACGACTTTGCGAGGTTTCATTAAAGTTACTATATTTTGATCGTTTATTTAGCTGCCGAATCACTTCCGGTCTGTGAGTAAACAACAATTTACATATTTTGATCTCAAAAACAAGACAAAGTCACAAATAAATAAATTGTTTTGAGTGAATAAATAAAAAAGATAACTTAGGAAGAGAAATTGCCAAAGAATTACGCATTAGGCCTTCAATAACAGAAATTATAAACACTCACTGGCGAGACCACTGCCGTGATCCATTCTCCGTTGTATAAAAATCTCTCTCGACTACCACATCGCGAAGCAATTCCATAATAAAAAAAGGATAAATTTTGCCAGGAAAACATACGAAGTACTGAAATAGTAGCAGTAGCAAGTTAAAGTTAAAGCATGAATTCGTCTTTAAAGTTAAAGCATGAACTCGTCTTTAAAAATCATTTAGAGCAATGTCTAATGGTCTCTCTGTGCAAGGCCAGCGAACAAGTCTGTCTGAAATAACTGTGCTTCTAATTATCTTGGCACCGCGCGTGCCGCCAAGCTGTAGCAAGTCAGTTCGAAAACTGCTGACCGAAGGCTGAGTTAAGGTTTTCGAAGTTTGCAATGGCGACTACATGTTCCTTCAAAAACAATACTTTTCTTAGAGACTGTGGACCATCCCGTGGTCATACGGAAGTACTATTCTTAAACACATGTCGTGATGATGTAAAAGGTAATCTTCAGAGCTGTCACCTATCGCGCTCTGACTTGATAGAATATGAATTGATTTTCCAGAGGGCCGGTTTAGAAAACATATCTTCTGATGCAACAAAGACCTTCCGTGTTTGTCCTCGTCACAGATATGGACTGGGAAAGTTTTGGAGACCACCTAGATCATGTCAGTATCCAGCTCACAGTGGTTTGTCATCTATAGTCAAAGGACGCGATGTCATTGGCCAGGACATCTCGAGAGAAATTACCAACCTGTTTGGAATGACAGTTCCACTAGGATCACGTAATTATATCATTTGAATGAAATGCAGTTGTCAAACTATTGAATGCTAGTTTGTTGAATTACATGATTTACTTGCTATTTCATTAGTCGAAGTCATCTCGAATAAATAGAATTTATTATGGGAAACGACTAGGTAACAGTCTACTGAGGGGTGTGAGGTTTTGGGAGGGGGGTGGAGGGGGTGAGTGTGAGCGTGAGGCCAGGAGTGATTGGGGAGGGGGGGGGGGGGAACGACCTTATCTCAATAAGTATCTACCTAAGATTGAAATCTATTGAATTGTTCAAAATTTTGACAGGATCACTCTATCATTCATTCATAAGGGTGTAAAATAGGAATTTATTCACTTTTGGCTAGCGGCATCGGAAATATCCCTGAATCCGCCCACGAAAAGTATGAAAAAAGCGGGTAGTCTGCAGAAATTGTGACACTCATGCAGTTGTCCCGGGGGGGGGGGGGGGGGGGGCTATGTAAGAGACTAGCGTGGGAAAAAGTGGGTGGGGGGGGGGGCTAATATTGGAAAATATAAGAGAATAGTATGGAAAAAGGTAAAAGGTGGGTGGGAGGGGGGGCAAACCCCTCCCTCTGTGCGGCCCCTGAGTTCTTATAGAAAAATTTGCGTTTTAACAGCAATATGCTCTAGCTGTCGCAAAAAACACAAGAGAGAAGTCAAAAATCAACCCTTCCCTGCTTCTTCAGAGGATAAGAAAGAAATGTTCACCCCGGAGAAAGCAAATACCTATGTGCTACGGTAAGTTTTCGTTTGTTCGTTTGTTTTCTTTTTGAGTGTTTGTTTGTTTTTTATTTATTTATTTATGTTTGTTTGGTTTGAAGATTACTCCTTACGTATTTACTGATCAATTTGTTAGGAATCGCCCAGGTTCACAGTATAGAGAAAGTTTTACTGGTACGCCAACACCCATGAAAAGACGTGATCCTTGTTGGACACCTAGCAGCATGGCTGATGACGACATCTTGGAGTCAGAAGGAAATATCAACCAGAGCGTCGTAGATCAAGAGGTACTTGATTTGTACAACCAAGGTGTGGCATCACTAGCATCTAAAATATGTCTAGATTTTTCACCACTGCAGTCTCGCACAAAAACCACATGGGAAGATACCAGAGAAAATCTTTGCAAGGTCTCGATAACACGGCGGCAGAGGGAGCTGTTGGATTTGATTCGCTCGAGAAAATAGTAGATGATCTGGAATCTTTAGGGGCTTCAAAAACCTGGTGCTGTGACACGAAGAAGCTTCTGAATGAGTGCAAACGCTATCTAAAAACTGATTATTATCGAGTACACTGCCAGGATAGTCATTCATGTTGTCCTGATCACTGTCGTGACTACGCTCTAAGCGACGAAAAGGATAAAGCATTTAGTGCTACATGCAAGCAGACTCACAACGTTCAGTGTGACAAGTGCGACTCACTGAACTCAGTTCTGAAAGATGTCGAAAATCAAATCAAAAATCCTTCCATTTCATTTTACAGTGACGATCAGCAAGAAGACCTACTACATGACTGGAAAAAGAGTAAAGAGAGCATCTACAACTGGAAGTCCCACATACTTAGATCAATAAATCAAGAAAGTGCAAAGCAAAGGGTTCTTCAAAACCTGAAACCCAACGAGGCTTTGATAATTTTCGACTAGTGGGCAATGAAATTCCAGCAGATGAAATGTCGAGAGAAACAATCAGACTGGTATGGAAAACGTGGACTAAGTTGGCACATTAGTACCATCGTCTTGAAACCTGAAGAAAGTAGTGAAGATGTTGAAGTCCAAACGTACGCTCACCTCTTCTACAAGTGCACCCAAGACTGGTATGCTGTCCTCTCCATCATTGAAGATCTTCTTGGCTGGCTCAAGTCTAACATCCAGCCTTCAATATCTCACGTTTTCTTAAGGTCAGACGAAGCTGGTTGTTACCACAACAATTTCTTAGTTGCAGCTTTGCATGGTATCAGTGAGAGGACTGGAGTAACTATAAAGCGGTTTGATCACTCCGAACCACAAGATGGCAAGGACATGTGCGATCGCATATTATGCCCTATGAAGACGGCTGTTGGAACCTTCTGCAACGAGGGTCATGATATAAGCAATGCGAGTGACATCAGGACTGCTTTGCTCAAACGACCAGTTAAAGGAGTCTCAGCTGCCGTTTGCTCCGTTCAAGAATCAAACAAGACACTCAAGGTGAATAAGTTGGATGGCTTCAGTAAATATCACAATTTCGCCTTTGAGAAAGATGGTGTGCGTATTTGGAAATGCCATGGGATAGGATCAGGAAAGCTATAGTCTCTTATAAATCGTTGACGCAATTATCTCAAGAAGCAACGTCAAGTTGAGCAGCCATTTTTTAACATCAGTCAATCAAGAGCTCTAAAGTCGAAAGCCGAAGACCTATCAGAATCCAAAGAGACATCTCTAAACCTTCTTTGTCCACAGCCTGGATGTGAAAAACTATTTGCTACCTTTGCTGATCTGGAACTGCACATTGATGTTGGTGATCATGCTGAGAAAGAAAGGAAAGAGACAGTAAGTGTCTATGATACGATTAGAAAGAGGTGGGCGAGTAGATTCACTACCATGCAGATTGAAAGAAATAAGACGAGGCTTCAAACAAGCAGTACATTAGAAACTTGCACTCAAGTTCAGGGAACAGCAAGTAGTGTTGCGCAAGGATGGGCCCTACATAAAGTACGAGGTGGAGGAACACAATTTTCTCAAAAGGTAAGAGATTGCTACTTGACAAGCAAGTTCGACCTTGGCGAGAAAACAGGTCAGAAATGCGACGCAGACCAAGTAGCAAAGGATATGCGGAATGCAAAAACCGTTGACAACCAAAGAATGTTCAAGAGAGTTGAATGGCTGACAAAGACGCAGATCAAAGGCTTCTTTTCTCGTTTAGCTTCATCGAGGCGAAAAGGTACAAGAGTGGTTGCAACACCTACCTCTGTAGAAGATGAAGAAGAGGAAATTAACGATCAGGAACGCTATGAAGTCATTGAGGAAGTGCTGGAGGAATTAGGCGTTAGACATCCTATCGTTTACGACGTTTACAATCTCTGTAAATATTACGAAGACGACCTCCTTTCTTCCTTTAATGTTAGTATGCTGCGATACATCTGCCGGCACTTTAACATTCCATTCAAGTCAAGAGATCTCAAGAAAGTTCTGTTAGAAAAAGTGGCGGGAATGGTCAAGGAGTGCTCTTGTTGCAACTGACTGCCGATTTTTTTTTTTTTTTTTTTTTTTACGAATGTCTCATCTGTCAAAGATCGAAAACCTCATCGAAAGCCGCCATTGTAAAACGCCTGCAAGCATCTAGCAGGGCGGTGTCTCCATACCTCCAGTGCCGAGTCCCCGCGCGGTATGAAAAAGGTCTATTCTAATAGTTGTTCAGTACTAAAACAGTCACAAGGGCGGATCCAGGGTTTTTTGAAGGGGGGGTCTCAGGGGTAAATTTTGTGGGCAAGGGAATCCCAGTCGCATTTTTACCACAGGAAGCCCATTTGACCTCAGGAATGACAGGGGGGTCGCGGCCCCCCCCCCCCCGACCCTCCCCCTGGATCCGCCCTTGAGTCAAGTGAGTTGCCCTAGTCGTAATAGAGCGTTTTCGTATGACTGTGAAAAGCTCACGAAACGAACGCAGTGAAGACAGCGTTCCCAAAAATGAAAAATCAAGAATCACGTTCGCTGCAAGTCTTGGCTTTATCCAATCAAATACGGCACACATGTAAAAAAAAAAAAAAAAAAAAAAAAAGGCGGACACATCCACTAAAGCGCTAAGACATGTAAGCGGTATGGGCAAGACACAGCACTGAACCTTTCAGTAACAGTCATATGAAATACGTCCTATTGCCATTGAATGCGAACCTCAAACCTTTTGATCTCTCACTTGTCGATTTACTTAAAATTGCATTTCAACAGCACCCAATCTGGAAATTTAGTATGCTGGGATTTCCCGACCCCTAACTAACAAAAAAGAAAAAGAAATAGAAGACTGGAGGAAAAAAATTATTCAATCTAAAATCCTACTCAAGATAAAAATGTATTATTCATAAAATTTCAGTTCTTTGTTTGACTTGATCAATAATTTTATTTATCGTTACTGCTGCATAAAGTGGATTAAGTAGAACAATATGAAAATTAAAAGCTAGTATGGACTGCTGTAAACTTCGAGGGTAAAAACGTCAAAGAAAATGCCGGTTGGCACGCGCGGTGCCAAGATAATTAGAAGCACAGTTATTTCAGACAGACTTGTTCGCTGGCCTTGCACAGAGAGACCATTAGACATTGCTCTAAATGATTTTTAAAGACGAGTTCATGCTTTAACTTTAAAGACGAATTCATGCTTTAACTTTAACTTGCTACTGCTACTATTTCAGTACTTCGTATGTTTTCCTGGCAAAATTTATCCTTTTTTTATTATGGAATTGCTTCGCGATGTGGTAGTCGAGAGAGATTTTTATACAACGGAGAATGGATCACGGCAGTGGTCTCGCCAGTGAGTGTTTATAATTTCTGTTATTGAAGGCCTAATGCGTAATTCTTTGGCAATTTCTCTTCCTAAGTTATCTTTTTTATTTATTCACTCAAAACAATTTATTTATTTGTGACTTTGTCTTGTTTTTGAGATCAAAATATGTAAATTGTTGTTTACTCACAGACCGGAAGTGATTCGGCAGCTAAATAAACGATCAAAATATAGTAACTTTAATGAAACCTCGCAAAGTCGTTTTGCATTGTCCGACAAATTTTTTCCAATAAAGTTGAAATATAGGGCTAGATCTATCAGAATTGGTATAATTTTAGGTTTGAAACTTTGCCACTTTTAAAATATTCCGATTTAAAGACCAGTGGTAAAACCAGGTTGAGCCGAGTAAACTGTGTTCAAAAATTTGCCAGAAATTCGTTATCGAGAAAAAGGTCAATATTTTTGCACAAAATCGTTCTCATATGATTGATATAAAGTTTTCTTGGCTTATTTGTTCATAATGTAAGAAGAAAACCTTGCTCCGCAACGAGTTTTGAAGCCCTTGTATTGATGCTAATTTGAGCCTCCAAGCTGGGTCGAACTTTGGAGCTCATTTTCTTGGGAAATAAAAACAATGAAAACATAAAAAATACATTCTGGTTATTCTATGGTAAAACCCTACAAATGAGCAAAAAACCAGGGAAATCGATTTTTTGAGTCCGACCCCACCGGTCGGTTTTTACGTGCACAGCCTCTTAAGAGCATAGGAAGTAAAGAAAGCATCAAATAAACTTAGAGTATTTTAGGAAATATCTTTTGGTTCTCGTCATCCGTGATCGAGATTAACTAGGTGGGGTTGCTGTGGTAAAGGAAGTTTACCTTGTAAAGCTTTTGGGTTTTTTTGAAATGCTAAAAAAATTCGTCCAAAAATGAAGTGCGCCAGAACATAAATGTGGCTAGACGCTAGACCTTAAGTTGACTTCAAACAATTACATTTTATTAGTAATACGAAAGGCAAAAATTCACATTTGATAACTTTAACCACTGCAAAGTTTGAATGAAAATCTTGCAAGTCTGCAAGTTTGTTTTGGAGGTTTTTGAGTAAAGCACTTCGTCGAAATAAAGTGTAAAAATAGGTTTAACAAAAATTGATTTTCCTTTTCTTCTGGCTGTTCCTTATATATCAGATGGTTGACGAATGAAATAATCAAGATACTCTTGGGCAAATCCAGACGTCTATTAAGCATTTCATATCTCCAGAGCCTCCTGCAAAATTTGACTGTCCTTTACGTAATATTTCAAATCCGACAATGAGGACAGGACGGGATTTCAAGTCCGCGCAATTAGTTCCAGTCCGAGGCGAAGCCGAGGACTGGAACTAATTGCAAGGACTTTGAAATCCCGTCCAGTCCGATTTGGAGGATTTGAAATGACTTCTCATACTCATTAATTATTCGGGAGGGATGTTGTTTTTATCTTGTATTTATTTCATTGTATATGATCTTCGCTCCATTCACCTAGTTGTAATAATGACAATCTTTTGTTTTGTAATGGTTTTATTTTGCTTTCGTCCTTTGGGATTTCTTAAGATAAATGCTATCTGAATTACTTATGCAAATAGCAGTTATTTTTCTCTGAATGTATTCATTTCAACATGGCTTCTCGTCAAAGAGACAGCGATGAAGAAGCGGAGCTTCTACCTTTAAAACGCTTTCGAAAAGTGAAAAGTCAAGCCCAAGAAGAAGAACTTTTGCAAAAAGCTGTGCCAATTTCAACCCGTTACAAGAATAACTGGGCTGTGAATATTTTTGAAGAATGGAGGCAAAGTAGAGAAAACAAAGTGGCAAGTTTGGAGTCTACCTCCATGGATGTCTCGCTAGAGAGCATTCAAAATTTGGATATTGAGGCATGGGAAACTATGACAGTTCCATCCCTAAACTTCTGGCTTGGCAAATTTGTTGAAGAAGCAGCAAACAAGAAAGGTTCGCCATATCCTGCTCGTACGCTTTATCAGCTTATCGCTAGCCTTAAACGCCACCTAGAGTCGAAAAACCGAAACGACGTCAATATGCTTGACAAGTCTAACATGTGGTGAGTTAATTAGAAACTTTCTGTTTATTTGCTTTACTTTGCACATGAATAAAACCTTATATTATTCTAACTGAACGTTTTTCTTTTAGTTTTTCTGGACTGAGAAAAATTCTGGATGCAGAGATGAAAAGTGTCCACGCCGAAGGGGTTACTAATAGAAAGGAAGAAAAAGAGGTGATTACAGAAGAAGAGGAAGAGACGATGTGGAGGAAAGGAGTACTAGGCCAGTCAACAGCTAAGATTTTGCTTAATACAGTGTACTTTTATAATGGTAAACTATTTGGCATGCGTTCTCAAGAACATAGGCAATTAAGGATTAGCGATATCGAAATAGAAGGCGATAATACCATAATTTATCGTGAAAATTCTTCCAAAACATTTCAGGGTGGCATAGCAGATTTGAAAAAGAAAGCGAGAGTGATTAAACATGTTTGCCACGAAAAGGGCAATGAGAGCCACGAGCGTTGCTTGGTTAAGATTTATAATCGGTATTTTGACCTCGTAAACAATCTTCGTGTTAAAGCAAAAGGTTTCTATTTTCAGCCATATAAGGACGGAAAATTTGCGTACAAAAACTGTGTTGTAGGAATTCATACTCTCAATGAAGTTCTTCCTAGTTTGTGCTTGGCAATTGGCAGTAAAAGGAAAACTAGCCATAGTCTTCGCGTTACATGTGTTAGCAAACTGTTTAATGCAAGTGTTGACGAAAAGCTTATAAGAAGCAGAAGTGGTCACGTTAGTGATGCTCTTTTGGCATATGAAAAAAGTAGCAAGGAGCAGGAGCAAAAAGTTTCTAACATTTTGAACCCACCAGCTCAGCCAAAACAGGTTTCATCTGAGTCAAAGAATGAAATTAAGGGAAGTGAAATTAAGAATGATATAGAAATGCCTGTATTTGATATCAATGAATTAAAATCTATATTTAATGATATCACTGGTTATGAGCACGAAGCTCAGTTAAATGAAAATACATGTTCTAATTTTTGGAGCTTTTCTTCTGACGGGCCTATCAATATATCTGGCAACTGTAATGTTACAATCAACCAGTTCAAAATCTAGCTTGCGCTTGAATGAATGCTAAAACTTATATTTATACTTATAGAAAATGCTAAGTTTACGATAGCAAATTGTTTTGAAATTTCATTAATATCTAAGTAAGTTGTTAAACGAAGTGTTGAGTATATTTGCAACTATTATTGATTATAGTTTATTGGTAATAACTTCTGAAATAAATGCTTGATGAATTAAATTTTCTGTTTTCATCTTTCTATATATTGACTTGATTCAATGCTTGGACTGAATTAATTTTGTTCCAGTCCTTGGACTGAATTAATTTTGATCCAGTTGTTGGTCGACTGAATTAATTTCTTTTGTTCCAATTCATCAGCCCCACCTCTTCCCTGCTGATATCAAAACCCTCCCCGGCTTTAAGACACTTGACCTAGTTTCAAGATACATCATGTGACCAGGTACGAGGTAATCGATTGGCTAGTTACCTCATGAATAATTAATGAGTATGAGAATCCGGATTCCAAAACTTTTGGTGCGGATTCTGGATTCCAAATGGGTGGATTCCGGATTCCATCATAAACTGGATTCCGGATTACAGAGTGCTGCATTCCGGATTCCAACGCCTAAACCGGCTTTCGTGGATTCCGGATTCCGGATTCCCTTACATGGGGCGATGCTTGATACGGACAATCCTGTTGATTAATATATACAGACACTTTGGCAAGTACCCTAGGAGCATGCATTAGCATGGTTCTACTGTACCTTTGTCATAAATTCAGTGTTTAGTTTATCCACTTTTTTTTTTTATTTCCCCAATTACAGACTTGAGGTGGCTCACACTTGTGTTCAAGAATACTTCAACATCTTTTGCTCTTTTTAGTGACGTATCTACTTCAGCATCCTTTTGCTTGAGTGCTTCCAAAGATGTTCTGAACTCCACTTCAGAATTACTTAAATTGTGTACTTTAGACTTGATCATCGAATCGTTTAGACTTAAGAAAATCACCACCACAGCAAGCCCAATCAACTTGGCGCTCATTTCTTGGATGACCTTGTTTTTGGTCCTGTCGCTTTTCTTTAGTTTCGTTAGAGAGGAATCGAGTTGAACTTGTTTTTCGCGAAGTTTTTGTACTTCGTTCGTTATGTTACTCGAACAATTCGAGTTCTCCTAGAAAATAAAAGAGAGAGAGATAAGAAAGGAAGGAAGGAAGGAAGGAAGGAAGAAAAAGTATCATTAGAAGTATTATCTTTACTTCTTATTATCCATAGATAAAAATCGATGAAATTTGGATGAAAATCGATGAAAATTGGAAATGACTTGAAACTTGTCTAAACTCATCCATATGGCCCAGATAGTAGCCAAGCAACATGTTTCCTTCACAGTAAAAAGTGGCGGAAAAAAATTATCAACTTTATTCAGCATCTAAATTGTGAGTAAATGACGTGATTTATACTCAACCCTATTGTTCTTTTTGCTTTTAAACCAAAACTTCTCATCTGCAAGTGACTCCCAGGCTAAAATTTTCACTAATTATGTTTACATAGTCATAATTGAGTCATATTATCCTCAAATACTTCAATTATTCGGACTTTAAAAAATTGGGGCGCTTTCATCCAAGTGCCCCTTTAAAGTGCTACTCTGACGAAAATCGCTCAAACTTGGATTTAGCTGAAACTTCCTAAGAATACTCTTTAAAGGACCAATAATCACTGTATGAAGTGTTTTCTCGACATTCAGGACGAAACTATGTTACTTTTACGAGTATTTTTTTGGAGTCTGTGACGTCATACACTCAACATCGAACTTCGCTCCATACATTTCTTCGTAGTTTATGATCAAAATATCAGTAATAAAGCCAAGAAAGAAATGCCCAAACACCCCAAAATATAAATTATAGTCACAAGTAATGTGAAATAAGCACATTAGCCACCCTTTGGGCTTCATAGGAATAAAATAAATCAAGGATTTATATACAAAGAAATGTATGGAGCGATGTTCGATGGTGAGTGTATGACGTCACAGACTCCAAAAAATAATCGTAAAAATACCATACTTTCGTCCTGAATATCGAGAAAACACTTCATACAGTGATTATTGGACCTTTAAAGAGTATTCTTAGGAAGTTTCAGCTGAATCCAAGTTTGAGTGATTTTCGTCAGAGTAGCACTTCAAGCCAAAAATCGAGAAAGAGAATCACTGAAGACCTACTCGCCGTTGTACATCACCCTCGAGCTCCACATAGGCAAAGGCTGCTTTACATGCGCGGCTCTCAGACTTTTCAAAAGTCTTAACTTATCATTTGAAGCTTCATCAAGCCTTTTATAAAAAGACAAACAAAAAAATATTTTATTCCCACCTTGTCGCCATTGCCGCCAGCAGCAGTAAGGGGGACTCGCGATCGATGCCGTATTTTTGCGGGTTTAACCCGCGGAATTAAGCACGCGGGTACAGCAGATTTACGGGATTTCCCGCGGTGTGTCTTTACTGCTGCTGTGTTGGGTACCGCAAACGGAGGTTAAGATATTTGTTGGATATACGATGCATGAATGTAAAAAGTTCACCAATGATTTCTGTATAATTTGTCTAAGACCCAAAGTTAACATACCCAAGCCCAAGGGTTTCTGGTGTTGTGGTAAGAAAATGCAAATAGAAGACGACACGTCAGCGCAGTGTTACGAGTGTGGTAAGAATATTCGTAATGCCGTACCAAATGCTACCAGAGAGCAATATTACGCCAACGGAGGTCGTACGAAGACCCCATACAAAAGAATAAAATACTTCCGAGACTGGATGAGTCATATCCAAGGTTTACATCCGGTATATTTAGACGATGAAGTAAGGCAGAAAATCATAGACCATTTAGAAGAGCCAACCCCACAAAGTCTACGGAAAACGTTGAAAAAATTAAAGCTAGGGAAATATTACAAAGCTATTCCTTATCTTTTGTCTGAAATTACCGGTAAGTCTATTCCCGAGGTTTCTGATATGAGCAGAGCCGAGTGGATGTTTTGTCGGCTGGATAAGGATATTCCTTATTACCCTGACGTAATTTACGAAATATTTTACAAAATAGACCCCAACCACCCCCTCTTGGGATGGATTCCAAGAAGATAGTGGATCTTATGGCATAAGATGAGTATTTAGCATAAATCTTATGGCATAAGATTACGCGTAATTTCCAGACTGTCGTTCGATATGTAAACGAAATCCTGTCACGCTCTTTTCAAAGTAGATGTTTATTGAGCAAGCTTTCTTTGAAGCTCTTCTTTCGCTTCTTGGTAGATCTTTTTGCGAGATTCCTCGGAAAGATCTTTTACGACTGTTTTTTTATTCCTTATGTCCGACTTTAATTTCTTGTACTTTTCCTCTTCGGCTAAGATAAGCGAGAATTCTACGTCGTCTATCTTTCTGTGACGCAAAGCCTTTGAGACAAGATCGGTAATAGTATTTACTTTAGCCCTTGACAGAGCTATTGTCGTGTCGTGTGTTGATATTTTGCTTGACAACTGTTTCATAATACCCGTAGCAACAGCAGAAATAATACCACAGGCTGCCCCAACGCCGGCCAAAGGAACTCCAACGATTATTCCCGGCCCAGTAAGCGAAGTAGCAAAGCCGGAGCCCGTTAACACGACAGATATGGATCCTGAAGTTATCGCAATCTTATGTAGCGTACTCCTGGCTCTGACGTACTTTTTTCTAACTTTTTCATAGTGTTTTGTCTGCCCTTCCAAGTAAGCCAGGATTAAGTTTGCTTTATCCAGACGAACGTTTTCGCCGTTTAGTTCGTTAGGTGTAGTATAGGGACATCTGGGTACAACTTAGGTGCTGATGGTATAACATCCATTATATATACTAATGTACGACGCTTTTGGGAATGATATTGAGGAGCAGCCACATCACGACAACCGGGATTACTGGAACTGGAGGGCCTTTAGGAAGATGTTTCCGCACGCGGATGCTAGTAAGTTCGAAAGGAGGCCTGATGGGATTTACTATAACGGCTCTAGGATGTACAGCAATGAGGATTTGAAACCTACGCTGGTCGATCAGATAGACTCTCAGCTGAAGCATCCTAAGCCTAAACCCGTGCAAGGTTGGACAAAGGAATTATTGCTTGGTACCAGTACTTATCCGATACCCGCAGTTACGTTTAATGAACATCCAAGCTTGGACCTAACGTTGAACATGCGGATCTCTAACAACCATTCCTTTCCGTTAAAGGTGCGAGATATCTTCAAAAACGTTCCCATTGTTCATACCACTGCAAAAGAATCTCATGAATGGTTAAGTGGTCCTAACATGCGTTATTGGCCGCAGCAACTAAACTTTGCGGTTTGGTGTGCCACTAGCGGCTGTGGTGTAAGTGCAAACTTAATGAAGAATTCAATATTTATGTTTCATTTTCACTTTACGGTTAGAAGAATACTGCATGAGATGGGCGTTACTGCATTACCAGGAGATGCCACGTTTTATCCAAGAGATAATAAATACAACGTTCCAGCCTATAACAGGCTTTGTAAGGAGTTTGGTGTTGTAGGGAAGGATTTCAGGTGTACCGCGGGTGCTAACAATGGCTTGGGGCATATTTGGGCTTATTGGGGGATTGGTGGACACGAGCTAAGTGATAAGGAAGTTCATGCATTGAATCTACGATGGAACACGGGATATCATAAGGAAACTCACGACAGTAGCACCTTCTTTGAACCAAACGCTAAGACCACTAAGGAAGTCAGAGACGGACCTCTGTTCAAAGACGAGGGCGGTAAGTATGCAGGGGCTAACCCGCTGATTGTTAAGATTACCAACGACGAGCAAACGAAGCAATACTTTAATTTCATACCCCCAGAAGGTAAAGGGTTAACCAAAGCCGGCCTTGCCCGTTTGAACCGCAGCATAGAAGCTTACGTGTATTCTATCCTTGGAGCCCAAGTAAATACCCGATCCAGCATAATCGGAAATACCGGCGCCGCAGAAGAAACGCGAGCCGAAGCTTTGATTCTATTCGAAAGTTCAATCTTGGAGGGCGACATTAGCAAGGGCGTACAGCGTTACCAACTAGCCATACAAAATTCTAAGGCAAGGTTGGACTATGCAGTAGCCCCGGGTTGTTGGTTAATGCCTAGTAATTTATCTATAAATACTGGCTCTGTAGTAGGATACAACAACAAACTTCAACGAGCTACTAAGGATATGAAGTTTGGGGTGAATGACGTGAACTCTGACACTCTTAGGAACATTCCTCACTTCGTAGAGAAGCCAAAAAAGTCACACGAAACGAAGCTACCCGTAGTTAAGAAACCATCAAAGAAGGTCCTGCCTGCGATACCTGAGGAATATGACCATAACTTACTAAAGGCCGGCTTAGCAGCTGCAAGCATTGGTCTGAGCTATTATATATGGCGATGAACAACCCCTACGTAGCTGGAGTAGATTGTGTCTATACGACTTACACAGGCGAGAAAAAATAGAACCAGGCATCTTGGGTTGATGTCACGGGCATGTCTGTAGACTTGAACTACTCGGGAAAGAAATTGATAATATGCAGCATTTGCATTGGCACGAGCAGTCACGCCAACGTGGGCTTTAGGCTCCTGGATGACAATGGCGTACTGCAGCCTATGCGTGTAAAGGGTAATAACAGGGAGCCTGCGCATTTCTCCGTAGAACCCAACCCCGGCAGCGCTGAGAATCTTTCGGTTTGGACTTTTCATATGGTTGCCGATTGCCATGGGAAGGTAAAGCTGCAAATGAGAGTAGACGACACGGGCGTAGTAACGATAAATAGCATACATGACCAAAGAGATCGACCTTATAATCACGCTACCATTAGCACTCTTACGGTGGTTGGTCTTTAAATATATATGAATCCGCACTTAAAAGAAACACATCATGCTTACTGTTTAGAGCCAAAGGTGTATAAAGAAGGGGATGAGTGGCTTGATATCGGAATGTGGGTTGAAGTTGGGGGTTTAGGATTAATAATATGTACTATTAGCATTAACACGGGATTGGGTGCAAACGCGGGGCTTAGGCTCGTCGACGAGAATAACCACCCATTGCTGCCTTACAGGACAAAGAATAATACTAGGGATTCAGCTCATTTCTCGTCGGAGCCCCCTCCAATGAGTGGAGAAGACTTAACGCCGGTTACTTTTCATATGATAGCCAATTGCCAATATGCCAAGCTGCAAATTCTCCCCCACGATGGCGGCGTAAGGATAAATTACGTCGGCGGCGCTGCCACCCCCGACACGACCTGGAATCATAAGCCCATTAGCACCATGAGCGTGCTGCCGCTAGTTCCGCATTATCAAGGCGGCGCGAATACTATCTTTACTTATCCCCAGTCGAGGATGCCTCGGATGCCTGACGACGATAAACCACCAGTAATACACGAGGACAAGATTAAGCCTTCATCTTCTTCAGGAGTACCACCCCAATAGCGATGACTAATATCCAGATGTTATTCCCCACGAACTTCAACAGTTCGCCGCCGGCCCTAAGTGCCAAGGAAACAACCGAACCCAGCAGCCCAGGAAGACCGGCTGCCATCTTTTTTCCCAAGTCCGTCAGCCCATTGCCTACTTTCTTTACGCCCGCGCCCGTTGCCTTAAGTGAGTTAAGGATGACTCCTACTACGCTCGAAATAGCAACCGCAAATGCCAGCGGAATACCATACTTCACCAGAGCTCTTTTTACCTTTTCCTTGGTGGTAAGTCCCAATTCTCTTTCCAGGTTTTCCTTTTGAGCCCGCAATTCCGCAAGGCGCACCTCTAGATCTTCTGTTTCCTTTTGAGCTGCTTCCCTTTCTTCCTCGGTACGAGTTTGGTCCTCGATTACTTCTTGCTGCCGATCTATTTGCCCCTCCAGGTCTTCGATGGCCTGATCTCTTTGCCGGATTTGTTCCTCCTTAGTATTGATTTCAGCCATTAACCGTCGCCGTTCCACTAAAGAGCCGGCTATGGTGGTTTGTAGGTTATCGGTATCGTCTTTAATTTGATCCAACTCCTGCAGGGCGAGGTTAAGAGCCCTTTGAGTTTGATTTCTTTCACGTCGAATTCGGGTTCTTTGATCTACCAGCTCACTTATTTCTTGATTTTTAAATTCGACCTCCCTCCTATGCGCGTCGGCAAGCCGCTGGTTTTGCTTCATGTATTCCTCCTCACTTTCTTCCAACGTTTTCCGCAGTGCTTCCACTGAGGCGCCAGAGCTTTGGGCTTCTCCTAAGTCCTCCCGTGCTTTGTCTAATTCGCGCAGGGCCTGATCCACCTGATTTCCTATTTCTTTTATTCTTTCATCTTGATGGGCGGACTTCTTTTCAGCATCGGCAAGTAGCTGACCTTGCTTTGCATATTCTACATCTTTTTCTCTTAACTCCCTTTGCAGATCCGCGGCACGTTTTTCCGCGTTGGTCCTTTCGGTTAAGTTGTGCAGCCTTTCTAACAGGCTTCTAGTAGCACGCTGAAAGCCTCTTAATCTCAAGACGTCACCCCTAACGTTGCCCTCCTCATCAAAGAGGTTTTGCGGTTTTGTCCAGCGGTCTTTGTCGGGAAATCTTAAGTCTTGGACGCTTATGAGGACTTTGTTTCCCTTTTCCGTGAGCTTTACGTCGTCAGCATCAAAGTTGTCGTAGCGCAGCTCTAGCTCCCGCGCTGCCCACTCTACGGTTTCCCGCGCGGCTGCTTCCGGCTCGCCCATGTTTTGAAGCTCTATGTGCTCACGCGGAAACGTGTACTCGCGTGCTTTGGGATGTCTTAGGGCCTTTGCAATCCTATCCCTTAGGGAATCGTCGACTTGTTGGGTGGGAAGCAGCGGTTCTTCGTCACCGTCGTTAATGTCAGCCTGACCTTCCTCAGTGGTGGGATCGAAGTCGGGGTCTGTTCCTTCTACTTCCATTATATATGATAAGCTCAAAGTTAAATCCCAACGTATTACCTAAGCAGGTTGGCGGACTGAAAGCAGAACGCACCTTTCACCGGGTCACATTCACGCCATCCAGCGCAAAGCCAGGGGAAACCCTGTACGTAGGCGTGCCCCGCCTAACGGATAACCTAGTCTTAGTTCCTGGCACCTTGGCGTTAAGGTTCGACCTAGCGGTGCAGTCAAGCCCCACAGACGAAAGGATTATCGTTAACAACGTGGGTCGCAACATTGTTTCTAAGATGCGCGTAAAGTTCGCCGGGGAATCCTTGCTGAACTTAAATAGGTACGATCTGTATACCACGTACAAAGACTTATGGTTGACAGCCTTTGACCGCGCGCAAAGGATAGAACAAGGAATTGGTAGTATCATTCTACGTAAGGTCCGCACACCTACGAAAACGCAACCTACTGACGGCAGCGGAGAAACCGCAGTGGCAGACGCAAAGCGAATAAAGACAGCCTATGGTAGCAAGTATGTCATACCACTGGACTTTGAAGTAATCACGAATCACGGCGCGTATTACCCAAGACAGTTATCCGAGGTACAGTTTGAAGTAACTTTAGCAGATGCTAATAACATTATTGGTGGGCTAAGCACTGCACTTACCACAACAACCCCATACTCTATTACCAACTTAGAGCTACAGTACGAAACGGTATACAGCGAAGAGCTGGCCCGTAGCGCCGGTATGGAATATAGTGCCGGAAAGGCATTCCTTTACGACCACGTAGTGATGTATAAGACATTTAGCTTCTTGGATAAGACGGATGAGGTTATTAACCAAAGTATTAACCTCCCCCGAAGAAGTCTCACGGGGTTGATGCTGGTGTTTGCCAAACCCTACGAAGCCGCTAAGCGCGACTCCGAGGCCTTTCACAACCCCAACATTACTAACGTAGGAGTAAGCGTTAACGGCGTTCCAAACAAGGTCTACTCGCAGGGAATAAAGCCTGCAGACGTGTACAGAGAAGTAAAGCGTAAGTTTGGCGACCAGGTAAGTCCCGAGGAATTCCTTAATGATAAGTACGCGCTGTGGATCGACATGCGCACAACGAACGACGAAGACCTACATGGTCAGGGGTTACGTCTAGTAAACACCCAGGATGGCATAACATTGGAGATCAAACGCACCAAGAACGCCAGTGCAGGCGACGGCGATAAGATAAACTGCTACGTCTTCGTGGTGTCTGATGCGCAGTTAAGCGTGGAAATGAATCAGCTAAAGAGCGTTGCCTATTAAAATATTCCTTACGTATAATATGCTTCGCGTATTTCAAAACAACGAAACCAAACTGCAATGCATAGTGCAAGGCGACAAGCCTTACTTTAAAGCAAAGGAGGTGGCGTCTGCGTTAGGATACGAAAACACCAAAAAAGCTATTAGTGACCACGTCTCTGAAAAACATAAGAAAAGGCTGAGTGAGTTAAGGGTAACGAATCGCATCCCTTCTACTATTCACCCACATTCCGTGTTCATATCCGAACCTGGGTTTTATCAATTAATATGTAGTTCAAAGATGCCAAAGGCAGAAGCATTTCAGGATTGGGTATTCGAAGAGGTCCTACCCGCGCTGCGTAAGGACGGTCGATATGCAATAGAAAAGCGGTTTGACGGTCCAAACAAGTTGGTATTCAAAATAGAAAATGAGTTTGACCTGCATAAAAAGGTAGTGGACTACATCCGCAGGTTTTACCCCAAAATGCTCATAGCCCCTGGTCTAGGTGAACTGCAGGATTCAGACGGCAAACGTATAAAGTGCTGGCAGAAAAGATATCAACGGGGGCAACCCGACTTAATGATCTTGAATGCGCATACACATTACTGTGGATTCTGCATAGAGCTGAAGACCCCGAAAGGCAATGGCAGGTTATCTGAGGATCAGCAACTACTCTTACAGAGGTATGAAGAAAACGGCCATAAGGTGCTCATAAGCAGCGACTACGACGAAATCTGCAGGGAGATCACTGCGTATGCTGAACACCTACGAATTCCCTGCAGGTGGTGTTGTAAGGGCTTTAAGACCAGTGAGACTTTGGCAACACACTTAAAGATATTTCATAGAATATATGGACAAGGATAAATTTAACGAGTTAAAGTTCATACAAACGCACTGGCGCGATTTGGTGGTGGGGGAAATCTACGAGATAAAGAATTACGTGGTCTTCGAGGATTTAGACCGCCTGCGCTTGGTCTTAAAGAATAAAAAAAGAACATACACCCTTTGGGCGCCCGATAGGATAAGGTACGCCATCGAAGGGCAGGGCGTTACCCATGTTATGAGTCATGGTAAGAAGGATGGCAGGTGGGTATTTGACGTAATCAAGTATGAGCCTGAGAGTCCTCTGCATTCGTAATGTCTGCTAAAGTCCGCTGCGCTTTAGGATCCGCCGAGCACCAATGACCAACGAAGGATCCTTACAGGAATACCTTGCCACAATGAAGGCAGGTGTATTTTTTACGCGGCTTGGGGGGCGTAATGCAATCGGCTGGTAGTTCGCACGTAATACAGTCCATATATTGAAAGGGTGATTAGGAATCCTCCAAAGAATGCGGCTGTGTAGGCTAGCATATACCTTTAAAAGGGGTTTTGATGATACTTAACAAACAACAAGAAAATTAAGAATGGGATTTGAGACTCTTTGCACAAACCCCATTCTAAGAGGGTCTCAGAATGTTGAGTATAAGGTTGTTATATTGTTAAAGACGTTTATTTGTTGAGGCAGTTGAAGATATGTTCCTCTTCTCTGATGCAACCACAACGATCGCACTCTTGCCTCCAATACTCCCTTTTAGTCCACGGAACGCCTTCTGCGCGTTCGAAAGAGGGGAAAGTACGGACTATCTTCTTATGGTAATCTATGCGATTCCTTAAATAATCCTCTTTATGCGGGCAGCGACTCATCAAATCCGCACATTGGTAGCAATCCACGCCTTCCAAGTCGTAGCTCCCAAAGAGAAATCGATAGTTGACTTCATTTGTTTTCCGATGCGTCTGTAAACGTTGACGACTGCTTAGTATCTTATTACAGAAACTACACTCTCTGCTTTGTTCACAGACGCCCCTTTTCAGGTGCTCGGAGGTGTTAGGAAATTCCTTATTACAGCCTTTGCAAAGCCCACAAATGCGTTTGTCTGGATGTTGTCGCATCTTTTGAACGGTGCTGAATTCTTTACCACAATCCTTACAAACTTTACTAATTGGTTTCTTTGTGCAAACGCCACGACGAACGTGGTATTGTAGTCTTTGTTTGGTGCTGAACACCTTTTTACACATCGAACAGTTCATTTATACTTAAGTGTATCTTAACCACCATATAACGTATTTTCAACTTTATTGTTAACATTCTGAGGTGTCTTTTAAAATAGGTCTGCAGGAGCATATGCATGAGTCATTTAAAAGACACTTCAGAATGTTGAGTATAAGGTTGTTAAGGATATACTGCGTGTGTCATTTAAAAGATGTCTTAGAATGTTAAGTATAAGGTTGTTAAATTGTTAAGGATGTCTTATATGAGTCATTTAAAAGACACCTTAGAATGTTAAGTATAAGGTTGTTAAAGACTATTACTTTTTTAAGAAGATACCTAAGAATAAGGTTATTTCTTTCTTTAAGGAAAGTAGTATCTTTAACAATATAACAACCTTATCTTTAACATTCTGAAGTGTCTTTTAAACAGCACACGTATATATCTTTAACATTCTTAGGTGTCTTTTAAATGACTTACACAATTTACGTAGGATATCGCGCATGAGTCATTTAAAAGACACCTAAGAATGTTAAAGATAAGGTTGTTAAATTGTTAAGACTACTATTTTAAGAGATGTCTCAGAATGAGGTTTGTGTAAATCCCATTCTTAATGAAAACAGCACATCTTTAACAATATAACAACCTTATACTTAACATTCTTAGGTATCTTTTAAAGCAGCATCTTTAACAATATAACAACCTTATACTTAACATTCTGAGGTATCTTTTAAAGCAGCATCCTTAACAATCTAACAACCTTATACTTAACATTCTAAGACATCTTTTAAACGACACGCGCAGACGTCCTTAACAATTTAACAACCTTATACTTAACATTCTAAGACATCTTTTAAACGACTCATGCATTATGTCTTTAACAATTTAACAACCTTATACTCAACATTCTGAAGTGTCTTTTAAACGACTCTACAGCGGATATCGCATAAAGTCCTTAATGCTTTCTTTTGCCCAGCCCGCCATCGTCAACAAGGCACCAAACCGTTCCGCGCGCTTCAGACCGCACATTTCATCGTACAATTCCTGCACGCGCTCCCGCAGCCGATCGATCTCCTCCCTTTGCATTTCTATGGTGTCTCTTTTATCTTTTGCGTCGCCGGCAATCTTTCTTACTGCGTCCACTGGGTCCATCGTATATATAATGGATCCGAACCATATTCCCTGCAATGCTCTGATAGTAGGACCCACCGGCTGCGGCAAAACGCAGTTCGTCGTGGAGCAGCTATTAGGACCCTTTAGATACCGTTTCGACTACATCGTGCTATTATGCCCCACCTACGTGAATAACCGCACCTGGGAAGGCATAGGAGTGAAAGATGACGACTTCTTCGTAGATATCTTAGACCCTAACGAGTTATCCAGCCATCTTAAGTTTTGGCATCGACAATTCCCTAAAGATACACAGACACTCCTCATACTGGACGACATCGCCTGTGGGGACGACGTAAAAAAGCGCACCTCCGAATTAGTGAAGCTTGCCTTTAGCGGCAGGCATGACAATATTAGCGTTTGGTTGCTCTCGCAGCAGCTTACCAGCGTCTCTAAGCCTTCTAGGGAAAACATAGGCTCCCTGGTCGTATTTTATACTCCGAGCCGGAGTGACCTGGAAACCATCTTAAGCGACTACGGCGGCGAGATATCCAAGGAACAGTTACACGAATACATGCGGCATCTAAAAACGCACCAACATTCCAAAATGATCTTCTCTTTGAGGTTTCCGTATTCCATTAACATATATGGATATTGAGCAGCTCTTAGATGAAGTCCCCACACAGCTAGATGAAAGTAACCTCAAGGAACAACTTAACATCCTTGTGTCTTCTGGGAAGTGCAAAGAAATGATAGGCAAGGAATTTACCCATGAGCAGGTTAATAAGTTGTCAGAAGAGGAAGTCAAGAAGTTTCATAAGAGGTATGAGGCTGCCCTTGCAAGTAAGACCACGGACGCCGTAGCAGACTCCGCTATCCGACTTGCCACTAAATTGCTTGGACTTGCGCTGCCCATAGACGACGTGGAGCAACTACAGAAGGACATAAGAGATGACTATGTCATATCCCAAGAACTTAAGATAACCTGCGGGTGGTTGTCTTTGAAGTGTGGTAAGTTAATGGCAGTCGCCTCTGCGGCTTTGCACGTAGCTCAGCATGTCGACTTGAAGGAGGTACTGGTGTCTTGGAAGGACTTCAAGAAGGACAGAGACGTTGAAAAGGTCTTCCAGGCGGCACTTGCTGAGGTACCTGATCAAGTCGCCTCAAGTCCTCCTCAAGTACCTAGTTAAGTTATCCTTAAGTACTTACTAAAGTCATTCCCAAGTCATCCTTAAGTACTTACTCAAGTTATCCTTAAGTTACTTGTGAAGTCATCTTAAGTTACTTGACAAGTCCTTCAAGTCCTTAGATATAAATAAGTGAACCAGAGTAGAAGGTAGAGCAGCCCCAAGAGGAGCAAAAGATTACCAAGGCTAAATCTCCAGGCAGAGTCGCTGCCGGAAAGAAGCTCGCGGAGATGAACAGGAAGAACAAAGCAAAAAAGGAGGAAAAGGTAGAAGAGAAAGAAGAGGAATCCTTTATTAATCCAGGCTACGTCATCGGCGCGATAGGAATTGCTATAGCAGCAGGCAGCCTCTACTTACAATGGCGGGCTACGAAGCCAAAAGTAAAGTGGGAGGCCGCAACATATCGCGTGCAGGAGCCGCCTAGAAGCAAAATACCCGTGATGGAATAACCTTCTCGCTTTGTAATATAATGTCGACCGCATTGTTGAAAACTGTTGAAGAAGCAGCTATCATTACTTCCATCGTTGCGGGTATTGGTTGGGTAGGTAAGAAAGTGCTAAAAGAAGACTTTACTGAAGACCCAAGCAAGAGCTTCGCTAATTTTGCTAAGATGACCGCTGCCGTTGGCGGGGCTATCATGCTAAAGGATTACCTACGGAAGGAAAAGTACCTGCCAAATATATAATGGCTAGCGTGTTCGTAGGCGGAATTGTTGCAGCTTTAGCATTCACTGGAGCTAATTATGGTGGTCAATATTTGGATAGATTAGTTAGAGGCGACAAAAGCGGAGATTTGGCCGCCGAAAGGAAAAGGCACGACTTAGCGCTGGAGAAATATCAGCGAGACGTGGCGGCTTGGAATGAAAAAAGACAAGCTTACAGGGATTGGTTGGACAAGAATTACCAAGACAAGATGCAGGCGGATAAGAACTTTGAAAACACAGACTACGCCTTTAAACTTTATGCGCAAGCACACCCCGACTTTAGAATGAGAAAGCCTCAGTTTAAGAATTACTATCAGCCTTCTAAGAAACAAAAAGACAATGAGTTGGTCTTCGTAGGAATCGCAGGGCTGGCAGGAGGCGTGGCCTTGGCGTATCTAATATAATGATCGTCTTTTTGGAAAGCGACAAGAATAACTTTACCACTTATTTGAATCCCCCCATCAAAGCCTGTAAGGTAAGGTTGGTTAGTTGCTCTTTGTACAATTCTTGGTATAATTTAATTAATGGCTTTGTCGTCGGAACTTCCGGCACCAAACCAAAAATACCAGATTCCCATTACACCCCTATAACACTGGCTAAGGAGCTAGCAAAGCATGGATATACTCTTACCACAGGATTACCCCATGAAATGACATTCAAGAAAAATAATGGGAGCGCCAATCTAAAGGACAGTTCATTGGTAGAACTCCTGGGCCTTACTAGTACCACGATCAATGGTCAACTTGATGTAAAATGGAAAGTCGCATCCTCTTACGAAGTCTATTGCGACTTGGTCCATAGTTACAACAATGGAGAAAAGTCTTCTCTTATGTCCAAGTTTCTGCCCAAAGGTAATCTATTTGACCTGGTAGAATACACTCCCATTTCTTTGAGCTATGACTTGTCCAATTTGGTAGAAAGCATAAACATCACCATTAAGGTGGACGGAAAGACGGTGGATTTGAACGGACGTAAGATCAATCTCGTTTTGGAATTCATATAATGGGCCGCGTAGAGGACAAACTCAAAAGGATTTACTACGGGCCTGAAGGCTATTGGACAGGAGCGTCGGCTATCAAGAAACTCGCGACCGCGGCCAGGGTATCAGAAGAAACGGCTAAGAACTGGTTAAAAAAACAAACCCTCTGGCAGGTTTATCTTCCCGTGCCTAAGTACATTCCCAGGCCCAGCTTCACCGCAAATACCCCTAATGAAGTTCATCAGGCGGATTTGCTTTTCTTACCGCACGACAAGGTGAGAAGAAAGACCTATAGGTACGCTTTGACCGTAGTTGATATCGCAAGCAGATACAAGGACGCCGAACCCATAACCAGCAAGGATTCTGGGGAAGTCGCAGAAGCCCTAGGTAGGATTTATAAGCGCGTCTTGAAATGGCCTAAGCTGCTGCAAGTGGATGCGGGGACAGAGTTCATGGGCGTGGTTACTAAGACCCTGAAAGACCACAGCACTAAGATTAGGAGAGCCGAAGCTGAGTACCACAGGGGTCAGAGCATCGTCGAAAGATTCAATAAGACCTTGGCCGAGCGCCTCTTTGGGTACCAGTATTGGAAAGAGCTGGAAGATCCCTCCAAACGCAACAGGGAATGGACTCAGAGGCTCCCCCAGGTCATTGTGGCTTTAAATAACGAGGCGGCCAGGGCTACGGGAATGAAACCCAGGGATGCCATAAAAAAGAAACACGTGGAACACAAGTCCTACGTCAGAAGTTCAAGGGCGGTCGGACTGAAGGAAAAAAAGCTACCCCGCAACATAGTGGTCAGATACCTCTATCAGCCGGGGGAACTCGAAGGTGGCAGTAAGAGAGCCACGGATCCTAATTGGTCCCTGGAAACGTATGAGATTTCAAAGTCCGTCACCAAGGAAGGGCAACCCGTGTTGTATTACCTAGATGGCCCAAGTCGTGGATTTGTCAAGGAAGAGCTGCTCATAGTCCCCAAAGACTCAGAGTAGTGCTGCTCCACGCGCCCGATTACACTCTAGGCATGTCAGTCTTACGTTGCCTCTGCAATGCCCGCGTTTGTTATTTATACGATCCACGGAGAACTGCTGATCGTCATTTGGGTCGAACCTCCATAGTAGAGGTATGTTACATTTGGCGCACCTTGCGCCTTTCTCATAGACGTCGTCCACGCATAGGTCGAACGTCATATTTTTTTCTTCGTCGTGCCGCTTGTAGCGAAGGAGTTTCTTGGCAATGTTCTCCTTAGCTATGTCTTCTGGCGTCTTATCGTAACGCAGTTGCGGACCCCAGGCTCTTTTCAACTGTTTGGCATATTCTACACGGCTTACGGCGGTGTAGATAAGGTTGCTCCAACACAGCCGCTGGTCTATGATCCATAAGGTTTCTTTTATGGTAAGCCCCTGCGCACTATGTACTGTCATGCAGTAACCTAAACGCCAATCTGGATGGGAGGTTATTTTTTCCACCTTTTCCATGGGCACCCACGCTTTATCGTGCGTTACTGCGTTATGCAGTTGGATGTCGGTACCAGGTACCCAGACGTCTCTTTTTTGCATGCGGGTGTCGTGGGGTTTATAACAAACAGGTACGGGATGCGTAGGGAAGCGCTCTCGGTGTATATTTAGCAAATCCTTTTGTATGCGAGACTGTGCTGCGCGTTTGCTGCTCAGCACCAGATCCTTTGGATGCCACGTGTAAAGGAAGTCCTCGTAGGACTTCGCTCGTACGCGTTTGCGCAGTGTTTTGCATTGCTCGGCGTCACTGAGGCCCCTCAATTCCGCTTTCAGGTTTCTTATTTGATCCTTGCTGCGGTAATCTGCGTTAATTTCTTCATGATAGTCTACCATTTCTTTTAGCCATTCGTGGGGCATTTCTCCGGCTATTGGAGGAGGCTGGCAGGGATCTCCGGCAAATACAACTTGGCATTTTCCACGGAGGAAGTCTACGAACTCCTGCAGGATTTCCAAAGGAACGGTGCAAATCTCATCCCAAAGTATCACCGGAGGTATGTCGTGGATGGCTTCAGGTACCCACTTTTGACCATTCCAGCGAAAGAAGCTGTGGTAGGTCTGCGCGTCGTAGCCCATACCGCAGAGTTCTCTTTCCAAACGGTGTGTTGGCGTTAGCACCTTTATCTTAGGAAAGAGTTCTAACACACGCGTCGTTTTACCACTGCCTCCCGTACCATACAGATAAGAGAAGCGTTGGTAAGAAATGGGGTCCTTTACGGTTGGCATGGGCCTCATTGTGGGCATTACGACGCCCCAAGTATTTTCGCCGCGATATTCCACGCGTGCTCTCCATGCTTTTATCTCCTCATCTTTAACGCGCCATTGACCACTTTCCGCCAACTCGTCGTCGGTGTAGAATTCCTTCATCTTTTCTAACACTTCGGGCTTTACGTACAAGGAATCCGTAGCTACGCGCGGGATGTCCTCTTTGTCAAACCGGAGGAGCATCGCGAGAAGGTTAATGTGCGCATAGGCAAGCATGCTGGCACGCAGATGGTAATACTGCGGTCGATGGTCCTGGTAATAACACAGCGCATTCCATTCGTGTAGTTTATCATCTACAAGGTAATCCCATTTCTCTACAGACACCATTGTTCCTTCATCATGTGCACGCTTGATGAGGAAGCTTAGCTCACCTTCGTCCGTTATCAGGCGCCGCTGCATATGTTTTTCACCTTCTTTTGCGCCTTGCGTGAATTTACCTATGACCACACGCGCCGTGGGGTTATGCTCCGGTAACCACTGCGTAAAGGCGCTGTGACAAAGTATGGCTTCATGCGCTGTGTATTTTAAAAGTTTGCGTTCTTCAAAGAACTTCAATAGGGGTATGGGTATCCATTCTTTCTCCTGCAGGTGCTTTCCGTACCACGCATAGATTATTGGATGTAAGTTTTTTGTAAATTTCCAGCTGGTCAACCGTACGAACCCCGTTGCTGGGGCGTCGTAGTGACCATCCAACGCAACACGAAAGAACTGCGAATCTGGATGTCCGTAACGGTCGTAATATTCCTTACAATCCCCTAGACCTTTAAAACTTGCAGCGTAACAGTGTTTCATATCCAGAGACACGTACTCGTCTTCGTCGTACTCCATGTTCCAAAGGCCACCGTGACCATGCTCTACACAAGCTTTAGCTATATCTTTGAACTCCTCCGGTGTGGATTTCCACCCGTTTCTCTTTTTGGCCGCTAAGAAGTCCAAACTACGAGAGCTGAGGACCTCGTCTGAGAAGTCCTCACCAAGGGATTCACATGCACTTTGTATGCGCAGGTGTTCCATTTCCGGTCGGTATAAAGTACCATCTTGCGTCATAAATTGACTTCCCTCCGCGTCCATTAACCAAATAGAATTCTCATGAACTAATTCTGTCAATGGTGACTTCTTGTAAACGCGCGTCTCCTTCTTCTTAGGGAACCTTAACTCCCTCCACGCATGTGCGTTGTGCTGATAAATGACTATAGGAGCACCTCTGCCTCCGTATTTGTGCGTTCCTGGGTAAATAAAGCCGTCGGTGATATCCTTGACGTGTATGCGCCTTTCTAACGCGGTTTCCAACTTCTTGATGTTTTCGATGGTTCCTCCGGTTTTACGAGTAGCATGCTCCCATTTCCTGATGGCTTCTCTTCTCTTTAAGGTTAATTTACCACCGCGGGAGGAATCTTCGAAGAACTCTCTAACCAGCTTCCCTACGCAGTTACCTGGATGGCGCATTGGTTTTAACTTTTTAACATCCGGCGTCTTTATCTTGTACGCACCGTAAATAACCACGGTAACCGGGTAAGCAACTTCGTAAAACAGCATGTCTATTCCCTCAAGTGCTCCCGGTCGCGTGTCCTTGTTTAAAACAAACAGGTCCTTCCTGCCAGACGCCCGTATTGGATTCCTGCCCTTTTCTATTATCCACTCGCCGTCTAAATACTTTATAAACGTCAACTCCAAACGGTAGTCGCCTTCGGGCATCAAATTGATTATCCTTTCTGCTCTTTCCTCGTCCATCGTCTCGTCTTTATCTCCCTCCATAAATGTCGTGAAGGCAAAGTCGGCGTCTAAGCGGTCCAGCACCTGAGTTCTGAGCTTGCGCACAGTTTTATTTCTAATGCTTTTGATGGTATCCATCTATATATAAAGGATATTTTAACCTCCGTTTGCGATTCCCAACATAGCAGCAGTAAGGACACACCGCGGGAAATCCCGTAAATCTGCTGTACCCGCGTGCTTAATTCCGCGGGTTAAACCCGCAAATATACGGCATCGATCGCGAGTCCCCCTTACTGCTGCTCCGCCGCAATTGCCTAAACTGCCTCCATTGCTGCCACCATTTCCTCCATTGCTGCCACCATTGCCTCCATTGCCGCCATCATTGCCTCCATTGCCTCCATTGCCGCCATCATTGCCTCCATTGCCGCCATCATTGCCATCATTACCTCCATATTTCAATTTAAGTTGAAGAACCTAGGAGACAAAATGAATGCTTTTCAATGTAACGTAACAAGCTTATAAGGTATCTAATAACAGGAAAACTGTTGCGTGCCGTGTGTGTTTATCAATCTAATCTACACGCATGGCTAATAGCAGCCACACTGGTGATTCACTTGGGCAAAACAAAAAACAGAAAAACAAAAACAGAACCAATCTATTTTTCAAATTAGACGTAACAAGAACGACATTTTGTGACTGGAAAAAGTAACGTGATGTTGCAGTGCCGTGTGTGGTCATTTTTTAATTAACTGCCACTTAAAATCTAATATACACAGCAAATAGCAAGCCAAGCGATTAGTATATTACTGCTTTTCTTGGGAAAGAAGGACAACCAGTTTGATCAATAGGCCTTTTGCACTAGATTGACACGTGATTGTTCTTGGATAACAAAAAAATTTGGAATTCCTTCATTTCAAGATTTTTTTGCAGGATTGCTAATGTCTTATCCAAAACCTTTTCAAATATACTTTTTTTCCTTATGAGATACTTTCCATTTTACAAATACGAAGCAGTTTAAAGTTTGTTTGCCTTCCAGCACACTGTAAAAATAGTTTGGTTGAATCTACCACAAAAAAATGGTTGAAAAGTGGATCTGTGGTAATCAATTGCCAATGGTTGTAATGACCATTTATTAATTGGTAGTTTTAACCATTTTAATACACCATTAATAATTGGTTATAATAACCAATTTATGGTGGTTAAATACACCATTAATAGTTGGTTATAATAACCAATTTATGGTGGTAAAATACACCATTAATAGTTGGTTATAATAACCAATTTATGGTGGTTAAATACACCATTAATAGTTGGTTACAATAACCAGTTTATGGTGGTAAAATACACCATTAATAGTTGGTTATAATAACCAATTTGTGGTGGTAAAATACACCATTAATAGTTGGTTATAATAACCAATTTATTGTGGTAAAATACACCATTAATAATTGGTTATAATAACCAATTTATGGTGGTAAAATACACCATTAATAGTTGGTTATAATAACCAATTTATGGTGGTAAAATACACCATTAATAGTTGGTTATAATAACCAATTTATGGTAGTTTCAACCACATCATAATAGGTTATTTTAACCTATTTAGAATTGTACCATAGGTGGATCTGTGGTAATCAATAAGCCTGAAGCGAGATGACGTTTTACCCCCGTCTCTAGACCATAATCCTTTTCACATTGCTTTTGTTCTTTAGTTATGACTATTGTTCCTGTATTCTCTAAGGAATCAAAAATTTGAATATGAAAGAATTTTAAAAAAATATTATGGTATAGAGTCGGGGGTAAAACGTCATCTCGCTTCAGGCTTATTTAGAATGGTTAAACTGTGTTATTTCAACCATTGTTAAATGGTTAAAAACAATTGGTAGAAATAACCATTTTTCGAATGGTTAAATTGACAATAATTAATACATTAAACCAACTGTTTTGTTTCAATCATTGTTAAATGGTTAAAAACAATTGGTAGAAATAACCATTTTTCGAATGGTTAAATTCACAATAATTAATACATCAAACCAACTGTTTTGTTTCAATCATTGTTAAATGGTTAAAAACAATGGGTAGAAATAACCATTTTTCGAATGGTTAAATTGACAATAATTAATACATTAAACCAACTGTTTTGTTTCAATCATTGTTAAATGGTTAAAAACAATTGGTAGAAATAACCATTTTTCGAATGGTTAAATTCACAATAATTAATACATCAAACCAACTGTTTTGTTTCAATCATTGTTAAATGGTTAAAAACAATGGGTAGAAATAACCATTTTTCGAATGGTTAAATTGACAATAATTAATACATTAAACCAACTGTTTTGTTTCAATCATTGTTAAATGGTTAAAAACAATTGGTAGAAATAACCATTTTTCGAATGGTTAAATTGACAATAATTAATACATCAAACCAACTGTTTTGTTTCAATCATTGTTAAATGGTTAAAAACAATGGGTAGAAATAACCATTTTTCGAATGGTTAAATTGACAATAATTAATACATCAAACCAACTGTTTTGTTTCAACCATTGTTAAATGGTTAAAAACAATTGGTAGAAATAACCATTTCTCGAATGGTTAAATTGACACTACTTAATACATCAAACCAAAAATAGCTAACTCAAAAAATATTTATTGAAATTATTTTCTTAAAGGCAGTTATCCAAAGAAATTACAATTATATTCAGTACCACTAGGAATTTTAACTGAAAACCATCACAGGACTTTAATTTCAAAACTGACAATGTTCATTAGGCTATAGCAGCTTGCATTAATAAAATAGTAGCTAGCTATAAAAGTCGGTTTTAGTGGCATTTGCAATTCTGTTGGAGGGCAATTCCAGACAACTAAGCCTTCAGCTGCCAGGCAAGCATATTGATTGAACATGATTTATGTATCCTGCAGCATTCGGCTTTTTATCCTGCAAATATTGGCAACAAATTCAAACATTAACCAACAATCTTAAGTTTAGGTATAGCTGATGTTTAAGAAAATCATTCGCCTTTAGAGGTGAGGCTGGATTCATCGGGTCGTAAGGTTTATTTTATTATTTTCGACAAATAAGTTTCTATACCACCATTATGCTGCAAATCGTTGGAGAAATGTAATGAATTTTTTTCATTTCCACATACAGTTATTAACCTTTCTTTTTTCGTATAATTCCTTTTCTGGTCCACCCCGGCAGTTTTGTTTTACAGGGAATGGCATGTTTTTATGTTATTCAATATAAAAAATATTTAGTTTTCTACATCAACTCTTATGTTACCAAATGCTAATGCGCCAAAACAAAAGTACTGACATGATTAGAAGAAAACTAGTAATATATAATACAAAACCCGTATCAGTGTTGGCGTCTATAGGTAAATAAGTATCAAAGCCACTGAATTTATTTGCCAGCTGCCTCTGCAAACAATAAATTTTCTAGGGTTCGTAGGTCAAACTTTGGTTTCTATTCTGCATTCAACACACTGTCAAATAATTTCAAGAATCAGAAATGAGCTCCTAGTAAGGCTGCCCAAAGGAACAGCCTCAACTTGGCATATACCATAAGGCAAGTGTTACTACAGTATGTAAGCAACAGTTTGCCTTGATATAACAACGGCTCCTGATTTGAAATATCTAATCTTGTGTGCGAGTGCATTATAGCACACAAAAGTTTGTGAAGAACAAAATTCAGGGTCAGTAAACTGGGCACTTATGACTGGTCATCATGCATGTAAGTTCATTGGCTTCAATAAAATACGAACAAAGTCCCTTGTATAAGCACGCTGTACACATAAACATAAGCATTGCCGGCCAATGAGTTGCACACGTGACTTGCCAAAAAGGCGCGGAAAAGACCACTCAGATCGGTCCGAAACATTCGTGATAATATGCAATATTGCCAAGGCATTTTTCTAGATGAGTAGCGACGTTATTCTAAAGTATGAACACTATAATATAAGCTTATTACTTTGTCAGTGACTCGGCTCCAGCCGTACACAAATGAACTTCTTTTGCGTCTTGAGAACCGGAATCATTCGTGAGGGCCATTTCGTTGCTATCAAGCATCTCAAAGCCAACGAGGTTCTCTCCGTCATCTTGGTTTCCTGTAACAAAATTAAATAGTTTAACCTCTTTTGAATCATGACCATCAATGATGAGGAGACCATGAATAGCACATGGCTTGTTCTGATATACATTGTATTCACTAATCAGGAATGGTTCTAACGTTATTTACCTTAGTTTTGATGCGTCACTGAAGACTTGAGGTTCGATCCTGTAATAGGAAACTAGTACTCTAGAACATCTTCTGTAGTTAGCTTTTCCTATTTAGAAACGCTATATTGAAAACAAACTTATTTCCTAAACTCTTGCTGTTAACTCGTCCGAGACTTGGAAAGAAAGAGACCGAGATTGTTTGCTATCGTGGTTTTGATTCCAGGTTAATCACAAAAACGACGAATCAGAACCCTTGAAATGCTTCCTGTTGACATAAGTACAACAGAAGGTAAACAGATCAACTTTCAAAAGTTCAAGGTTCACGCTAATTCCCGCGTGTCTCTTTTCAGAGCGAATCAGAAGAATTACAATGCTTCACTGTTGACATAAAGAAAACGCTAAACGCCATTATATTTAGAACATCTCTCGTATGATAAGTCGTTTGGTTATCGAACATGAAAATTACCAATTAACTTATTCAACATGTGAAGTCACGGAACGCTGACATAGAAAATTGATATAACAAATCTTGATTATGAAAAATTAATTAAATAAGTCAAAAAAAATGTTTTAACCAATTTCCTTTTGGTTCTTTTGACCTGTTGGACTTGCCGTAAAAATATCAACCATTTTATTATTGGTTAAATCAACCAATAACAATGGGTATTTATAAGTATACCATTCTCAATTGGTTACTTTAACACTGGTCAAAAACTAACCAATCATCAATGGTAGTTCCGACCAATTTAGTGAAATAGTTATATTAACCAATAAAAATGGGTATTTATGAGTATACCAGTAACAATTGGTTATTATAACCATTTTATTTTGGTATAGTTTTTCACATTTGCACTGGTCAAAAACTAACCAATTATCATTGGTAGTTTCAACCAATTTGAAATGGTTATGACCATTAATATTGGTAGTTTCAAGCATTTGATTTTGGTATGCTTTCACCGACCAAAAATAACCAATTATTATTGGTAGTTTCAACCAATTTTAAATGGTTATAACCATTAATATTGGTCGTTTCAACCAGTCCATTTTTACAGTGCAGAGCCTTCCCCAAGGGACCTTGAGCTGAATTGATTCGCTATCAAAGTCACATATCAGCACGTGACTGTTTGTTGCAAAAGGCCTATTGCCTCGAATTAGTCGGCGTAGTGGCGCAAAATTAAGGGGGTAAGACGGACACGTGTCCCAAACGGTAGGGGAGGAATATACTTACAAGTGATGAGATGTTCTTTTCTAACATGTCTATTCTCTTCAAAAGGAATGTCGTAGATGCATTTGGCTGAAGATCGTCTTTACCTTGTTTTGCATTCTCTAGAAAAATATAACAATTCCTGATTTCTCACTATTTTGTGCACCTTTCACGAAATTCCGATCAATGACCTATTTAAAGAAATTATAAATGTAATATAGAGAGAACATACTGAGAAATTAAACTAGTGGAGTAAACTAAGCTCTTGTCATAAACCTGTTGCAAGACACCATTTTGACAAACCAGGTCAGCACAGCTCGATTTAGGGGTGGGGGGATGGAGCTTGAGATAGTGGTCACTCCTTCTAAACTCAGTTTATCAAGGTTTACAAAAGCAGTTTACCCAAACGGGCAATACCCAATTCCCCTGCGCAACAAATGAGTGCCTATTGAACCTCATTCGTTCCGTCAACGGCTAAGTAACATCTTTACATTTCCCTTCCCACTAATAGACCGATTCTTGCAATTTCTTGAGCGATATGACTGTGCAATTTTTTGCAGAAGATAGCCTATGATTTGCACTGGCTGGGAATTACTGGTTGACTAGATCGTGTAATCGTCGATCTATTTCGCCTTGTATCGATTGTGCTCAATTATTTTTCTCATTGACTTAACAGATACTGATACCTTTACATAGTGTGTGTGATTATATTGACCTGTATGACATAAACCCATTTCCGCCCTCTAAGCAAAATTTCCATCCTGCAGAGAGCGGAAAACCACGAATCAAGGATCACCAGTGGTGTTTGTGATAGACAAATTTGGCAGATAATAAGATACATTTAGAAAATCTCTCTCAAAGCATGAAGACGTTAGCATACTGGAGTAAAAAACGACAACTTTTCCTTAAAGATTCGCTTTAGTTAATGAACAAGATTCTTTCAAAAGACAAGTGTTGAAACAGGTTTTGATCGTAACAGATTCAAACAGGATCGATGTGGTGGTGAAACCACTTTACAAAGTATGTCAGAATAGCTTACAAAAGTCAAGGATCTGCGATAACATACTAAAAATCTAGGCTTACCAAGATCGCTATTGCAGACGTACTTTGGGCCAATGATTCCTATCACATTTAAAACCACCAAAATTAAAGATGTGAACGAAACTAGGAGAATTACACCAAGAATAATCTTGAGAGCCCACGACTCTTTGTTGGAATCTTCCCAACATTCTGTAGATGTATTTGGTTTCTTTTTTATATGAGCTGGAAGATTTCTGTGCTTGGGGTAGATAGTGTTGTTGCTCTTATGCAGGATGTTAAAACCAGGGTTGCAAAGTTTGACGTCTTCGTACTCGTGACTGTCTTGCTCTGTGTTTTCAAGGCTAGACGTCTCCATCATATTGAATACCCCCTGAGACGAGCTTGACGACAGAGGTAGAGAAATTGGATCGTTTGCTTTGCCACGCAAACCAATCTTTGTCAACTCCATTTGTGTTCTCGCTTTTTCCTGTTTAACTCGCGTTCGACCAGAAGCCATAGTCACTGCGACTTGCTCAGTAAATATTTTGTCAAATATCTAGCTTTGAAGTCTTCAACAAGACAATTTTGTCTTTAGTCTTTATGCAACAAGTGTCTGCTCTTTAAAGGATCTCTAAAGGATCAATGACTTACTGTAAACTCTTCAATGAAACGTCTCATACTTTTTTTGCGTCACTGTAAAACTCAAGCCATCCACTTAAATTTACCTCGCATTAAAACAGTCGCTGACAATAAGTATTTTTAAATACTTATTGTCAGCGACTGCTTTAATTAAAATTTAATTAAAACTTAATTAAAATTCTAACGCTTATTTAATTATGCGACCAATAGAGGCTCATAGTTCCTTCCCTGGGGCCATACTTTCCAAACCAACACCTTTCTTTGTTGGTGGCCAGAAATTGAATTATGCCAAATGGCATTCGAATAATTGCTAGATATACATTCTGGATTATTTGGTTCTATTACTTAGAAGGAGGGATGCATTTATTGAAATCGGCTTAACCTTTGAAAACTATAAAACCCCGTAGAATTTTGGTTGCATTTGGAAATGAAGTAATGGTTTTATACCTTTGATTGACAGCGCTCTATTACAAACAATTATTGCTAATGCCCTAAAGGTATTCAATAAAGTGTCATACTTCTCTCACAAACACGTGTACTGTTAATGCAGCTTTTAAATACCAAGCACCAAGTTATGAGTTCGAAATAATTGAGAAAGCATATTTCCTAAGTTTATTTATTACTTGCCCTAATTGGAAGGTGTTTCAGAGACACATCGTTGACAATCATTTATTGGTAAAGCCCTAAAGTATTTAATTAATAAATTGTCATACCTCTCTCACAAACAAGTTGTGCAGCATCATATATGCAAGTAGAATAAAAAGGACTTCAGACGTAGACTTCTCAGGATAACGTTCAGTTTTTATTGGCTTTTAATATTAGGTGTTGCAGAGACACATCATTGACAAAAATCATTTTCGTGAAAATCTTTTTTTACAAGCTACATCAAAATAAAGCCTTTACGTCCCTAGAGAATGAAAAGAGATTAACAACGCCTACGTATTACTTTACAATTCTTATATTCTTATGCGTTAAAATATTCTTTGTTAAACCGAGTGTATGGTGCAAGCCATTCACCTACAACTAATGAAACAGATAAAGATGCATTTGTTTTAAATATTTAAATTTTAATTAATTGATCAGTTTGATTAACTTTTCTTCGTACGTTCTCTTATAAATGGTACTGATAATAGAAAATGAACTAAATAATGAACTTAATTACTTAAAGTTGCTGTACAATGAACAAAATACGCGTTTTATTTTCAGGAAAGGTGATTCTTTGAACACTAAAATTCTCCAACTTTTCCACTCAGGATGATGAAAGTTACGATAGTGTAGTGTACGATAGTCAAGTCTATTCTTCTGACTTTTCATGACTATTCTATATTTCCTGGCTTTTCTGTTTGCATTCTAATGCCTTTTGAAAATCATTTCCTTAACAAAAACAACTGTGAAGGCAATTATGTTTTTGCAAAATATTTGCTATTTTTATGGTTTTGCAGCTTGAAGGAGCTCAAAGCTCGAGGTTTCAGTTTCGTCTTCTTCATCCGTTATTATGAAAAACTTACATTAAGAATCTCTTACAACATTAGATATCGTTTTATTTTTGGTTCTTTTTGGCTGTGCTGTTGCATGCTTCTACCTCACGTAAGAGCTAGCGATCCAAGTGAAGCCAGCGATGCTGTTGATTCTAGACTTTGACAAGAAAGGCTGTGCTGAAAATACATCATTCAGTTTTCATCTAAGGATTTTGCTCATCTCATAGCGAAGACTATTTTGTCAATGAAGTACTTTCTACAAGGGAGGTAAACTAGAGAACGAACTATCTTTTCTTCGTCTAGATTTATGTACCTCTGCTTTAACTCTACCATCATGAGCTTTGTAACTTTTTTTTCCATACATGTCCAAAATAGACGATCTGATACGGACGGTAAAAGTATTTTACCGACGGTACAGATGGTGAAGTTAATTCATATGCAAAATGCACGAATTAATTAAGTAAGTTTGAAAAGTAAATAATCATTGAAAAATAATCGACTCTTATGTGATGCGCCGTTTTCAAGTCGCTAAGACGGATCTATCCATCGATCTCTTGTACTTCGATTTCATCTACGTAATTCAATAAAGTAAAATTCAACTATGATATATATATAATATATATATATATTTAACATTAACAGTTTTTCTTTGCATAAGTAATAGTAACATCTTTGCAAAGGGTGTATAGTCACTTTTATTTTCAATTATTAAATTTTAAACTATATCCTTATCATTTATGAATATCGGTAGGATATCCTATATTCCCTTTTTTAAACTTAGGGAAATATGGATATAGAATTGTACCCCCAAACTATTTTGCCAAAAATTAAAAATGACCATTCCCCCCCCCCCCCCCCCCCCCCCCCCCTCCAATCATTTCCAGTCTGTTTTGAAAAACGTGCCTGTAATAGATTGAGCATGAACGTATGCGTGGCCAGCGGTTTCACAACCGCATGGCATATTAATGAGTTGTCTTGATCAGCGTTGAGATACGCCATGTTGTTTTATTATCAGTGAAATAAAGAAGTTAGATTGAGTTCTCCACAGTGGCGACGAGGATTTGGACCAGGAAAAGTTTTTGTTTAAGGAGTGAAAGAGCCAAGGAAGAATTTAGAAGATGCCAACATACGGTAAACTCGAGAATTTTGACGAAACGGACGGAGATTGGGAGACTTATGTCGAGCGAGTGGAGCAGTATTTCGTCGTGAATGAAGTACCAGACGATAAAAAAGTTCTAGCGTTACTGAGTTTAATGGGAGGAGTAGTATAAGGATTGGGGGTACCAACTCAATCTCTACCCCTGTATTCACTGTCTAAAGTGGCACCTTGCGGTGATCGTTCGGGTCCCAAGGGGGTGTTTTCCTCCAACGTAAGATTTAAGTCTTATATATGAAGTGCGAATTTCAAAGGAAGGCTGGCGGGGGTTACCCGTGCCCCGTATTACTAAAAAGTCAAAATATTTGTCTTATATACGATGCATGAATGTAAAGAATTCAGCCCAATTTACGACTTCTGTATAAAGTGCTTGAAACCCAAGTTTGTAACCCCACCGCCAAGGAAGCTTGTTTGTTGTGGTAAGAAAATGCAAATAGAAGATGACACGTCATCACAGTGTTACGAGTGTGGTAAGAATATTCGTAATGCCGTACCAAATGCTACCAGAGAGCAGTATTACGCCAATGGAGGTCGTAAGAAAACACCTTATAAGAGAATAAAATACTTTAGGGACTGTATGAGTCATATCCAAGGTTATCGACCGGTATATTTAGACAACGAAGTAAGGAAGAAAATCATAGACCACTTAGAAGAGCCAACCCCACAAAGTCTACGGAAAACGCTGAAAAAATTAAAGCTAGGGAAATATTACAAAGCTATTCCCTATCTTTTGTCTGAAATTACCGGTAAGTCTATTCCTGAGGTTTCTGATATGACAAAAGCCGAGTGGATGTTTTGTCGGTTGGATAAAGATATTCCTTATTACCCTGACGTAATTTACGAAATATTTCATGAAATTGACCCCAACCACCCCCTGTTAGGATGGATTCCAAGAAGATAGTGGATCTTATGGCATAAGATGAGTAATTAGCATAAATCTTATGGCATAAGACGATTACGTCACATTTATGAACCAGACAGCCGGCGTTCAATATGTAAATAGAATCCTGTCACGCTTTTTTCAAAGCAAATGTTTACTGAGCGAGCTTTTTTTGAAGCTCTTCTTTCGCTTCTTGGTAGATCTTTTTGCGAGATTCCTCGGAAAGATCTGTTACGACTGTTTTTTTGTTTCTTATGTCCGACTTTAATTTCTCGTACTTTTCCTCTTCGGCTAAGATAAGCGAGAATTCTACGTCGTCTATCTTTCTGTCACGAAATGCCTTTGAGACAAGATCGGTAATTGTATTTACTTTTAGCCCTTGACAGAGCTATTGTCGTGTCATGCTTGGATATTTTGCTTGACAACTGTTTCATAATACCCGTAGCAACAGCAGAAATAATACCACAGGCTGCCCCAACGCCGGCCAAAGGAACTCCAACAATTATTCCCTTTCCAGTAAGCGAAGTAGCAACGCCGGAGCCCGTTAACATAACAGATATGGATCCTGAAGTTATCGCAATCTTATGTAGCGTACTCCGGGCTCTGACGTATTTCTTCCTAACTTTTTCGTAGTGTTTTGTCTGCCCTTCCAAGTAAGCCAGGAGTAAGTTCTCTTTATTCAGACGAAAGTTTTCAGCGTTTAGTTCGTTGGGGACCTCCTTAGGAAGTTCCGGATAAAGTGGAGGTGCTGATGGTATAACATCCATTATATATACTAATGTACGACGCTTTTGGGAATGATATTGAGGAGCAGCCACATCATGACAACCGGGATTACTGGAATTGGAGAGTATTTAGGAAGATGTTTCCACATGCAGACCCTAGCAAGTTCGAAAGAAGACCCGATGGGATTTACTTTAACGGCTCCAGAATGTACAGCAACGAGGATTTCAAGCCTACGCTGGTCGATCAGATAGACTCTCAGCTGAAGCATCCTGGTTATGTTAAACCCACACCAACACATCCAAAACCCGTGCAAGGTTGGTCAAATGAATTATTGCTTGGTACCAGTACTTATCCGATACCCGCGGTTCCGTTTGATGAACGCCCAAGTTTGGACCTAACACTGAATATGCGGATCTCTAAGGACCATTCCTTTACGCTAAAGGTGCGAGATATCTTCAAAAACGTTCACATTGTTCATACCACCGCTAAGGAATCTCATGAATGGTTAAGTGGTCCTAACATGCGTTATTGGCCACAGCAATTGAACTTTGCGGTTTGGTGTGCCACTAGCGGCTGCGGTGTGAGTGCGAACTTGATGAAGAATTCAATATTCATGTTTCATTTTCACTTCACGGTTAGAAGAATACTGCATGAGATGGGAGTTATTGCATTGCCGGGAGATGCTGCGTTTTATCCAAGAGATAATAAATACGATGTTCCAGCCTATAACAGGCTTTGTAAGGAGTTCGGTGTTGTAGGGAAGGATTTTAGATGCACTGCGGGTGCTAACAATGGTTTGGGACATATTTGGGCTTATTGGGGGATTGGTGGACACAGGCTAAGCGATAAGGAAGTTCATGCGTTGAATCTACAATGGAACACGAGATATCATAAAGAAACTCGCGACAGTAGCACCTTCTTTGAACCAAACGCCAAGACCACTAAGGAAGTCAGAGACGGTCCATTGTTCAAAGACGAGGGTGGTAAGTATGCAGGGGCCAATCCACTGATTATTAAGATTACCAACGACGATCAAACGAAGCAATATCTTAATTTCATACCCAAAGTAGGTAAAGGAGTAGTATAGGGAATGGGGGTTCCAGCGCAATCTCAACACGGGGTAAGACCCGCGTCAAAAATCCACCTACGGACGACCCCCACTCCAAGTGTGGTTGAGGGCAACAGCGCACTTAAATATGTTAGTCTATATATGGAGTGCGAAGAATGTAAAGAGTTTGCTTATGATTTCTGTGTAAAGTGCTTGAAACCCAAGTTTGTACCTACTAAGCCAAATAAGTATATTTGTTGTGGTAAGAAAATGCAAATAGAAGACGACACGTCAGCACAGTGTTACGAGTGTGGTAAGAATATTCGTAATGCCGTACCAAATGCTACCAGAGAGCAGTATTACGCCAATGGAGGTCGTAAGAAGACCCCATATAAGAGAATAAAATACTTCAGGGACTGTATGAGTCATATCCAAGGTTTACATCCGATATATTTAAGCGACGAAGTAAAGAAGAAAATCATAGACCATTTAGAAGAGCCAACCCCACAAAGTCTACGGAAAACGCTGAAAAAATTAAAACTAGGGAAATATTACAAATCTATTCCTTATCTTTTGTCTGAAATTACCGGTAAGTCTATTCCCGAGGTTTCTGATATGACAAAAGCCGAGTGGATGTTTTGTCGGCTGAATAAGGATATTCCTTATTTCCCTGACGTAATTTACGAAATATTTTGTAAAATAGACCCCAACCACCCACTGTTAGGATGGATTCCAAGACGATAGTGGATCTTATGCCATAAGATGAGAAATTAGCATAAATCTTATGGCATAAGATTACGCGTATTTTCTAGACTGACGTTCGATATGTAAATAGAATCCCGTCACGATGTTTACTGAGCAAGCTTTCTTTGAAGCTCTTCTTTCGCTTCTTGATAGATCTTTTTGCGAGATTCCTCGGAAAGATCTTTTACGACTGTTTTTTTATTCCTTATGTCCGTCTTTAATTTCTCGTATTTGTCTTCTTCGGCCAGAATAAGCGAGAATTCTACGTCGTCTATCTTTCTGTCACGCAAAGCCTTTGAGACAAGATCGGTAATAGTATTTACTTTAGCCCTAGATAGAGCTATTGTCGTGTCATGCTTGGATATTTTCGTGGATAGCTTTTTCATAATGCCCGTAGCAACAGCCGAAATGATACCACAAGCTGCCCCAACGCCGGCCAAAGGAACTCCAACGATTATTCCCGGCCCAGTAAGCGAAGTAGCAACGCCAGAGCCCGTTAACACAACAGATATGGATCCTGAAGTTATCGCAATCTTATGTAGCGTACTCCGGGCTCTAACGTACTTTTTTCTAACTTTTTCATAGTGTTTTGCCTGCCCTTCCAAGTAAGCCAGGATTAAGTTCGCTTTATTCAGACGAAAGTTTTCGGCGTTTAGTTCGTTAGGTGTAGTATAGGGAACATCTGGGTACAACTGAGGTGCTGATGGTATAACATCCATTATATATACTAATGTACGACGCTTTTGGGAATGATATTGAGGAGCAGCCACATCACGACAACCGGGATTACTGGAACTGGAGGGCCTTTAGGAAGATGTTTCCGCATGCAGACCCTAGTAAGTTCGAAAGGAGACCCGATGGGATTTACTTCAACGGCTCTAGGATGTACAGCAATGCGGACTTGGAGCCAAAGGCGACCGTTAAGCATAAAGAAAGGCAGCCTAATTTCCCAGAGAATCTATTGCCGGCAACCCAGAATTACCCATTTTACGACAACAAAGGTGGAGCGGATGACTTTGCTAAGATGGTTACCTCCTTAGAAATCCCCGTGGGTCCTACGACTTTCAAGACAAAAGTCAGAGACATCTTTAGAGAAACTGCCATGAAGCATAACTCAGGGAAAGAATCCAGAGAATGGTTATCAGGTCCCAACATGCGGTATTGGCCGCAGCAGTTAAACTTTGCTGTCTGGGCTGCTACTAAAGGATGTGGTATAGCCGCGGACATGTTCCATATTCCTTTCCTAAGATTTCATGTTGCTTTTACTATTCGTAGGATATTGTTTGAGTTAGGAGCGCCGCTTCCTAGTGACGCTATCTTTAACCCAAAGGATAACAAGTATGACAAAGTTGCATGGGAGCGATTAAGGAATGCGTTTATGCTTACCAACCCCGATTTTCGTAACAAAGAGGGTACCGCCCATGGTTTAGGAGAGACTTACACCTATGCTTCGTATGTTGGTGCCAGCATAGAAACGCCGGGCATGGGGTATCCTAGCTCTTACGAATTCTCGGACTTAGGAGGCAGCGGAACGAAGGGTAATTTAATTTACTACATAGAAAGCAAAGAAAAGTATCCTTGGGCGCCTTTCTTTGCCGCAAAGGGCATTGGACTGAAAAACCTAGCAAGGATTAATCGAAGCATCGAAGCCTTTGTTTACTGCATTCTAGGGGCCCAGGTTAGCACTCGCAGCCCCATCGTAGATGCCTCCGGTGCGTCGCAGGAAACGCAACAAGTATTCCTTGTCCTCTTCGAAAGCGCTGTTATCGAGAATGAGATCTCTAAGTCAGTTCAAAGATATCAACTTGCGGTGCAGCAATCTAAAGTGCGGCTAGATTATGCCTTGAGTCCTGGTTGTTGGTTGATGCCAAGTAATTTGGTTATCAACGCCAATTCCGTCGTGGGTTACAACAATAAGCTGCAGCGAGCTACCAAGGACATGAAGTTTGGGGTGAACGACGTGAACTCTGACACTCTTAGAAGCATCCCCCATTTCGTGGAGAAGCCTAAGAAGGAGCACGTAGAAAAGCCCGCACCAAAGAACGTAAAGAAGAAGGTTTTGCCTGCGATACCTGAGGAATATGACCATAACTTACTAAAGGCCGGCTTAGCCGCCGCAGGCGTTGGTCTGAGTTATTATATATGGCGATGAACAACCCCTACGTAGCTGGAGTAGATTGCGTTTATACGACTTACACAGGCGAGAAAAAATACACCCAGGCGTCTTGGGTGGACGTTGAGGGCATGTCCGTGGATCTGAACTACTCAGGAAAGAAGTTAATCCTTTGCAGTATTTGCATTGGCACGACCGGCCATGCCAACGTGGGCTTTAGGTTCCTGGATGAGAATGGCATACTGCAGCCTATGCGCGCGAAGACGAACAACAGGGAGCCTGCGCATTTCTCCGTAGAGCCGCCACCGAATAGCCCTGAGAATCTTACGACTTGGACTTTTCATATGGTCACTAACTGTCATGGGAAGGTAAAGCTACAAATAAGAGTAGACGACTCAGGGAGCGTTTGCGTGAATAGCATAGAAAATCAAAGAGATACGGCTTATAACCATTTAACCATTAGCACTTTGACAGTGCTTAGTCTTTAAATATATGAATCCACATCAGAGGGAAACCCACCATGTTTATTACTTAACAGATAAGACTCTTGAGCATCGCGGCTGGCGTGATATTGGAATGTGGGTTGAAGTTGGAGGTCTTGCACTGATCATTTGTAGTATTAACTTTTCCCCAGCGTATCAATCTAATATAGGACTTAGATTGATAGATGAGAATAATGAGCCTTTGGCGCCCTTTAGGATATCGGCTAATAATCGAGAGCCTTCTCATTTCTCGGCGCAACCATATCGATATAGTTCCGAGGCGTTTTACGTGTTGACGTTTCAAATGGTGGTTAATTGTGAGTACGCTAAGCTACAACTTTTCCCAGATAGTAGGCTTAGCACCCGCACGGTTTTTATAAATAGTTTACCTAACGACCCCAATGAAACTTGGCATCATAAAACCATTTCTACTATAACAGCCATACCACTAGTTCCGCATTATCAAGGCGGTGCGAATACTATCTTTACTTATCCCCAGTCGAGGACGCCTCGGACACCCGACGACGATAAGCCCGACATAACATACAAGGATAAGATTAACCCTTCATCTTCTTCAGGAGTACCACCCCAATAGCTACGACTAAGATCCAAATGTTATTCCCCACGAACTTTAACAGTTCTCCGCCGGTTCTTAATACCAGGCTAAGAACGCTACCAAGCAGCCCAGGAAGACCGGCTGCCATCTTTTTTCCCAAGTCCGTCAGCTCATTGCCTAATTTCTTTACGCCCGCGCCTGTAGCCTTAAGCGTGGATAGGATAACTCCTACTACGGTACTAATAGCAACCGCAAATGCCAGCGGAATACCATACTTCACCAGAGCTCTTTTTATTTGTTCCTTGGTGGTAAGCCCCAGCTCCTTTTCCAAGTTTTCCTTTTGTGCCTGTACTTCCGCAGCCCTTTCCTGAAGGGCCTCTACTTCCCTTTGAGCTGCTTCCCTTTCCTCTTCGGTACGAGTTTGGTCCTCGATTACTTCTTGCTGCCGCTCTATTTGCCCCTCCAGGTCTTCGATGGCCTGATCTCTTTGCCGGATTTGCTCCTCCTTAGTATTGATTTCAGCCATTAACCGTCGCCGTTCCACTAAAGAGCCGGCTATGGTGGTTTGCAGGTTATCGGTATCGTCTTTAATTAAGTCTAACTCTTGCAGGGCGAGGTTAAGAGCCCTTTGAGTTTGATTTCTTTCGCGTCGAATTTGGGTTCTTTGGTCTACCAGCTCCCTTATTTCTTGATTTTTAAATTCGACCTCCCTCCTATGCGCGTCGGCAAGCCGCTGGTTTTGCTTCATGTATTCCTCCTCCCTTTCTTCCAACGTTTCCCGCAGCGCTTCCACTGAGGCGCCAGAGCTTTGGGCTTCTCCTAAGTCCTCCCGTGCTTTGTCTAATTCGCGCAGGGCCTGATCCACCTGATTTCCTATTTCTTTTATTCTTTCATCTTGATGGGCGGACTTCTTTTCAGCATCGGCAAGTAGCTGACCTTGCTTTGCATATTCTACATCTTTTTCTCTTAACTCCCTTTGCAGATCCGCGGCACGTTTTTCCGCGTTGGTCCTTTCGGTTAAGTTGTGCAGCCTTTCTAACAGGCTTCTAGTAGCACGCTGAAAGCCTCTTAATCTCAAGACGTCACCCCTAACGTTGCCCTCCTCATCAAAGAGGTTTTGCGGTTTTGTCCAGCGGTCTTTGTCGGGAAATCTTAAGTCTTGGACGCTTATGAGGACTTTGTTTCCCTTTTCCGTGAGCTTTACGTCGTCAGCATCAAAGTTGTCGTAGCGCAGCTCTAGCTCCCGCGTTGCCCACTCTACGGTTTCCCGCGCGGCTGCTTCCGGCTCGCCCATGTTTTGAAGCTCTATGTGCTCACGCGGAAACGTGTACTCGCGTGCTTTGGGATGTCTTAGGACCTTTGCAATCCTATCCCTTAGGGAATCGTCGACTTGTTGGGTGGGAAGCAGCGGTACTTCATCACCGTCGTTAATGTCAGCCTGACCTTCCTCAGTGGTGGGATCGAAGTCGGGGTCTGTTCCTTCTACTTCCATTATATATGATAAGCTCAAAGTTAAATCCCAACGTATTACCTAAGCAGGTTGGCGGGCTGAAGGCAGAACGCACCTTTCACCGGGTTACATTCACCCCCAGCAGCGCAAAGCCAGGAGAAACCCTGTACGTAGGCGTGCCCCGCCTAACGGATAACCTAGTCTTAGTTCCTGGCACCTTGGCTTTGAGGTTTGACCTAGCGGTGCAGTCAAGCCCCACAGATGAAAGGATTATCGTTAACAACGTGGGTCGCAACATCGTTTCTAAGAAGAGAATCAAGTTCGCCGGGGAATCCTTGCTGGACTTAAATAGGTACGATCTGTATACCACCTATAAGGATCTATGGTTAACAGCATTTGACCGCGCGCAACGGATAGAACAAGGAATTGGTAGTGTCATTCTACGTAAGGTCCGCACACCTACAAAAACGCAACCTACTGACGGCAGCGGAGAAACCGCAGTGGCAGACGCAAAGCGAATAAAGACAGCCTATGGTAGTAAGTATGTCATACCACTGGACTTTGAAGTAATCACGAATCATGGTGTGTATTACCCAAGACAGTTATCCGAGCTACAGTTTGAAGTAACTTTAGCAGATGCTAATAACATCATTGGTGGGCTAAGCAGTGCACTTACCACAACAACCCCATACTCTATCACTAATCTAGAATTACAGTACGAAACGGTGTACAGCGAAGAGCTGGCCCGTAGCGCTGGCATGGAATACAGCTCTGGCAAGGCATTCCTTTACGACCATGTAGTGATGTATAAGACGTTTAGCTTCTTGGATAAGACGGATGAGGTTATCAACCAAAGCATTAACCTCCCCCGAAGAAGTCTCACGGGGTTAATGTTGGTGTTTGCCAAACCCTACGAGGCCGGTAAGCGCGACTCCGAAGCCTTTCACAACCCTAACATAACTAACGTCGGCGTGAATATCAACGGCGTTCCAAACAAGGTCTACTCCCAGGGGATAAAGCCCGCAGACGTGTACAGAGAGGCCATGCGCAAGTTTGGCGACCAAATTAGCCCTGAGGAATTCTTTAAGGACAAATATGCGTTATGGATTGACATGCGCACCATTAACGACGAAGACCTACATGGTCAGGGTTTACGTCTAGTAAATACGCAGGATGGCATAACATTGGAGATCAAACGCACCAAGAATGCCTCCGCGGGCGACGGTGATAAAATAAATTGCTACGTATTCGTCGTGTCTGACGCGCAACTGAGCGTAGAAATGAATCAGCTAAAGAGCGTTGCCTATTAAAATATTCCTTACGTATAATATGCTTCGCGTATTCGAAAACAACGACACCAAACTGCAATGCATAGTGCAAGGCGAAACTTTGTACTTCAAAGCGAAGGAGGTGGCTTTGGCGTTAGGCTATGAGCGCCCTAGAGATGCAATTAGAGCACACGTATCTGAGAAATACCAGAAAAAATGGGTTGATCTACAAGGGGCTGCGAATCGCCGCTCCTTTACTACGCAACCAAATGCCGTGTTTATATCCGAACCTGGTTTGTACGAACTGATATTTAGCTCCAAACTACCCAAAGCTGTGGAGTTTCGTGATTGGGTCTTTGAGGAAGTCCTACCCGCGCTAAGGAAAACGGGTAAATATGCAATAGAAAGGCGGTTTGGCGGCCCAAACAAGTTAGTATTCAAGATCGAAAATGAAGCCGACCTACACGCGAAGGTCGTCGACTACACACGTAGGTTTTACCCCGGTTTCATCATAGCGCCGGGTCTTGGCGAACTTCACGATTCAGACAGCAAGCGAATAACCTGCTGGCGAAAAGGCTACCAAGCCGGTCAACCCGACCTTTTAATCCTAAATGCGCATAAGAAATACCGCGGGTTGTGTATTGAGTTGAAAACCCCAAAAGGAAACGGCGTCTTATCCGCGAAGCAATCTAAGAAAATCTCACAGCTTGACGTAAATGGTTACCTAACGATGGTTAGCAACGATTACGACATTATCTGCCGTGCCCTGATGGATTACGCGGATGGCATTCGTATTCCATGTAAGGGCTGTGTAAAGCGGTTTAAGTCCTACGCCACTTTGAAAACGCACCTAAAGATATTCCATAGGTATAATGAAGCTCAGCTTGACTCACTGGCGTGATCTTGTCCACGGTAAAGCATACGAAATAAAAAATTACGTCGTCTTCGAAGACATCGACCGTTTACGGTTAGTCCTCAAAGACTTAGAAGGCAAGGAATATTCCCTTTGGGCGCCGGATTGCGTGCGGTACGTAATTCAAGGCGAGGAATTCACCCACTTACGCAGCTATGGTAAGGTAAATGGCCGATGGAAGTTTGACATTGAAAGAAGAGTCACTCCATCTCCTCTTTGTAGTTAAGCGCGTCTGCTAAAGTCCGCTGCGCTTTAGGATCCGCGGAGCACCAATGCCCCACAAAGGATCCTTCGGAGAATACCCTGTCGCAATGAAGGCAGGTGTATTTTTTACGCGGCTTACGAGGGGTAATGCAGTCGGCAGGTAGTTCGCAAGTAATACAGTCCATATATTGAAAGGGTGATTAGGGCGCCCCCAAAGAATGCCGTGAAGTAGGCTACCATATACTTAGGGGACTCTGCAAGGCCCCTTTAAAGGGGTCTTTATTTTTATTTATTATTATTCATTATCTTTAATAATAATAAATAAAAATAAGGATGGGATTTGAGACTCTTTGCGCAAACCCTACCTTACTATTAAAGGCCCCAAGAAATGCTATTTCAAAAGTGTCTCAGAATGTTAACAATAAGGTTAAATCTTTGTTAAGACACCCCGGAAACTATTTCAAAAGTGTCTCAGAATGTTGACAATAAGGTTAAATCTTTGTTAAGACACCCCGGAAACTATTTCAAAAGTGTCTCAGAATGTTGACAATAAGGTTAAATCTTTGTTAAGACAGTTGAAGATATGTTCCTCTTCTCTGACACAACCACAACGATCACACTCCTGCCTCCAATACTCCCTTTTAGTCCACGGAACGCCTTCGGCGCGTTCGAAAGAGGGGAAAGTACGGACTATCTTCTTATGGTAATCTATGCGATTCCTTAAGTAATCCTCTTTATGCGGGCAGCGACACATCAAATCCTCACATTGGTAGCAATCCACGCCTTCCAAGTCGTAAGCGCGGGAGAGAAACCTATAATTCACTTCATGCGTTCTCCGGTGCGTCTGTAAACGTTGACGACTACTAAGTATCTTATTACAGAAACTACACTGTCTGGTTCGATTACAGACGCCCCTTTTCAGATGCTGCTGCATTTCGAAGGGGTTGGGGAATTCCTTATAACAGTCCTTACAAAGCCCACAAATGCGTTTATCCTGATGTTGTTGCATCTTTTGAACGGTGCTGAATTCCTTACCGCAATCCTTACAAGCGCGGCTAAGGGGTTTCTTTGTACAAACGCCGCGACGAACGTGGTATTGAAGTCTTTGTTTGGTGCTGAACACCTTCTTACACAACAAGCAGTCCATATATACTTAACAATATCTTAGCCTCCATTTAACATCCTTAACAAAGATTTAACCTTATTGTCAACATTCGGAGGCATTTTTTGGAATAGCTTATGGGCGACTTAACAAAGATTTAACCTTATTGTCAACATTCTGAGGCATTTTTTGGAATAGTTTCCAGGCATCCTTAACAAAGATTTAACCTTATTGTTAACATTCTACAGGGGATATCGCATGAAGTCCTTTACGGACTCCTTTGCCCAGCCGGCCATCGTTATCAGCGCACCAAACCTTTCTGCGCGCTTCAGACCGCACATTTCATCGTACAATTCCTGCACGCGCTCTTTTAACCGGTCTATCTCCTCCCTTTGCATTTCTATGGTGTCTCTTTTATCCTTTGCGTCGGCGGCAATCCTTCTTACTGCTTCCACTGGCTCCATCGTATATATAATGAACCCAGATCACATGCCTTGTAACGCTCTGTAATAGGACCCACCGGCTGCGGAAAGACCCAGTTCGTGGTAGAGCAGCTATTAGGACCCTTTAGATACCGCTTCGACTACATCGTGCTGCTTTGCCCCACCTACGTGAACAACCGCACCTGGACGGGCATAGGAGTGAAAGACGACGACTTCTTCGTAGATATCTTAGACCCTAACGAGTTATCCAGCCATTTGAAGTTCTGGCATAAGCAATTCCCTAAAGATACACAGACTTTACTCATATTGGACGACATTGCCTGTGGGGATGACGTAAAAAAGCGCACCTCCGAGCTCGTTAAGCTCGCCTTCAGCGGTAGACACGACAATATCAGCGTCTGGTTGCTCTCGCAGCAGCTTACCAGCGTCTCTAAGCCTTTTAGGGAAAACATAGGCTCTCTCGTAGTATTTTATACTCCAAGTAAGTCAGACCTGGAAACCATCTTAAGCGACTACGGCGGCGAGATAAGCAAGGAACAGTTACACGAATACATGCGGCACCTAAAAACGCACCAACATTCCAAGATGATCTTCTCTTTGAGGTTTCCGTATTCCATTAACATATATGGATATTGAGCAGCTCTTAGATGAAGTCCCCACACAGCTAGATGAAAGTAACCTCAAGGAACAACTCAACATCCTTGTGTCTTCTGGGAAGTGTAAAGAAATGATAGGCAAGGAACTTACCCATGAGCAAGTTAATAAGTTGTCGGAAGAGGAAGTCAAAAAGTTCCATAAGAGGTATGAGGCCGCCCTTGCAAGTAAGACCACGGACGCCGTAGCAGACTCAGCCATTAAGCTGGCCACCAAGCTTCTCGGACTTGCGCTGCCCATAGACGACGTGGAGCAACTGCGGAAGGACATAAGCGAGGACTATGTCATCGCCCAAGAACTTAAGATAACCTGCGGGTGGTTGTCTTTGAAGTGCGGTAAGTTAATGGCAGTCGCCTCTGCGGCACTTCACGTAGCTCAGCACGTTGACTTGAAGGAACTTACGATGTCTTGGAAGGACTTCAAAAAGGACAGAGAAGTCGAAAAGGTCTTCCAGGCGGCACTTGCTGAGGTACCTGATCAAGTCGCCTCAAGTACTTAGTCAAGTCGTCCTTAAGTACTTAGTCAAGTCGTCCTTAAGTACTTACTTAAGTCATTCTCAAGTACTTATCAAGTCCTTCTCAAGTACTTACTCAGGTTACCTTAAGTTACTTATCAAGTCCTTCAAGTCCTTAGATATAAATGGAACCAGAGTCGAAGGTAGAGCAGCCCCAAGAGGAGCAAAAAATTACCAAGGCTAAATCCCCAGGCAGAGTTGCCGCGGGAAAGAAGCTCGCGGAGATGAATAAGAAGAACAAAGCCAAAAAAGAAGAAAAGGTGGAGTAAAAAGAAGAGGAATCCTTTATTAATCCTGGGTACGTCACTGGCGCGTTAGGAGTTGCTATAGCAGCAGGCAGCCTTTACTTACAATGGCGGGCTACGAAAAAAGTAGAACCCGTGCATGTGCCGCCAACATATCACGCACCCGTGCACGCACCTGTGGAACCAGCTGTTAGAAAAAGTAAGATCCCTGAAATGGAGTAATAACCTTCTCGCTCTGTAATATAATGTCGACCGCGTTGTTAAAAACTGTTGAAGAAGCAGCTATTATCACTTCCATCGTTGCGGGTATTGGTTGGGTAGGTAAGAAAGTGCTCAAAGAAGACTTTACTGAAGACCCAAGCAAGAGCTTCGCTAACTTTGCCAAGATGACCGCTGCCGTAGGCGGAGCTATCATGGTAAAGGATTACCTACGGAAGGAAAAGTACCTACCGACAACATAACTCGTGAAAATCCCTGTGATTTTCTAATATATATGGCTAGCGCGGTCGTAGGTGGAGTTATTGCAGCTTTAGCATTCACTGGAGCTAATTATGGTGGTCAGTATTTGGATAGATTAGTTAGAGGTGATCGCAGCGGAGAATTAGCCGCCGAAAGGAAGAGACACGACTTAGCGCTGGAGAAATATCAGCGAGATGTGGCGGCTTGGAATGAAAAAAGACAAGCTTACAGGGATTGGTTGGACAAGAACTACCAAGACAAAATACAGGCGGATAAGAACTTTGAAAATACAGACTACGCCTTTAAACTTTATGCACAGGCACACCCCTCGGCATTAACGGGGTTGAGAAAGCCTCAGTTTAAGAATTACTATCAGCCTTCTAAGAAACAAAAAGACAATGAATTGGTCTTTGTAGGAGTCGCAGGGCTGGCCGGAGGCGTAGCTTTGGCGTATCTGCTCTAACGAAGGGAACTGTGTTTCCTGAAATATATGATCGTCTTTTTGGAAAGCGACAAGAATAACTTTACCACTTATCTGAATCCCCCCATCAAAGCCCATAAGGTTAGGCTGGTTAGTTGCTCTTTGTACAATTCTTGGTATAATTTAGTCAATGCCTTGATCACTGAGCATAAAGGCGGCGGCAACTATCAAGGCGTATTGCTGCCCGATGGACATTACACACCAATCACCCTTGCTAAGGAATTAGCAAAACACGGTTATACGCTCACCACAGGATTGCCGCACGAAATGACCTCCAAACATAATATGCCAAACTATTCAGTAACTTTTGAAAAGTCTGACCCATTGGGGTCATTATTATGTGCCTCAGGCAAGACAATTACCGACACAGCCATACCCGTGAAATGGAAAGTCGCATCCTCTTACGAAGTCTATTGCGACTTGGTCAATAGTTACAACAATGGAGAAAAGTCTTCTCTTATGTCCAAGTTTCTGCCCAAAGGTAATCCATTCGATCTGGTAGAATACACTCCCATTTCTTTGGAATATGATTTGTCTAATTTGGTAGAAAGCATAAACATCGCCATTAAGGTGGACGGAAAGACGGTAGATTTCAACGGACGTAAGATCAATATCGTCCTATCCTTGGCTTGAATCAAGCGAAGCGCGATTCTATTCATATAATGGGCCGCGTAGAGGACAAACGTAAAAGGATTTACTATGGGCCTGAAGGCTATTGGAAAGGAGCGTCGGCCATCAAGAAACTCGCGACCGCGGCCAGGGTATCAGATGAAACGGCTAAGAACTGGCTAAGAAAACAAACCCTCTGGCAGGTTTATCTTCCCGTGCCGAAGTACATTCCCAGGCCCAGCTTCACCGTAAATACCCCCAATGAAGTTCATCAGGCGGATTTGCTTTTCTTACCGCACGATAAGGTGAGAAAAAAGACCTATAGGTACGCTTTGACCGTAGTTGATATCGCAAGCAGATACAAAGACGCCGAACCCATAACCAGCAAGGATTCTGGGGAAGTCGCAGAAGCCCTAGGTAGGATTTATAAGCGCGTCTTGAAATGGCCTAAGCTGCTGCAAGTGGATGCGGGGACGGAGTTCATGGGCGTGGTAACTAAGACCCTGAAAGACCACAGCACTAAAATTAGGAGAGCCGAAGCTGAGTACCACAGGGGTCAGAGCATCGTCGAAAGATTCAATAAGACCTTGGCCGAGCGTCTCTTTGGGTACCAGTATTGGAAAGAGCTGGAAGCTCCCTCCAAACGCAACAGGGAATGGACACAGCGGCTCCCCCAGGTCGTCGCGGCTTTGAACAACGAGGCGGCCAGGGCTACAGGAATGAAACCCAAGGATGCCATAAAAAAGAAACACGTGGAACACAAGTCCTACGTCAGAAGTTCGAGGGCGGTCTTCCCCCATGAAAAAAAATTAGGTAATGTCACAGTCCGATATCTCTACGGACCGGGTGAATTAGAAGGAGGATCCAAAAGAGCTACGGATCCTAATTGGTCTTTGGAAACTTACCATATCCGAAGCGTAATAGCTAAGAAGGGTCAGCCCATCTTGTATTATCTTCACGATGGCCCCACACGTGGGTTCGTCAAAGAAGAACTGCTTATCGTGTGATGTCCGAATGCTATCGTATGCACTCCGTCATCACACATCCATCGCTTACCGTCAAATGCAGACAGTGACACCTTCTCCTGCGTGACGTTATGTATCTGATGACCATAGCTGCGCAGGCTGTTCATCTTATGCCGCTGTTCCTTACGTGTTCGTAATACGTTGAGGTAGGACTCGTGCGTAATGTCCTTCTTAACCACGTACTTTTTTACGCCTTTAGCTTTCTTTTCTACGCCGTCTAACTTTAGCACGCTGTACATCTTTGGTTTCAGACCCACGTACTCTACTATGGGTTTTCCTAACATTTCGTCTTTCATCTTCCCAATTACCTTCTTATTCTTCGCAGAGTAAAGGAAGTGCTCCTTCGGGTAACCGCTGGTGTCGTACTCGTCTATGTCGGGGAGGCAGTCTTTGTAAACGTCTTCCGTTTGCACTTCTAGAATTAGGGAGTCGGTGTCTGTGTACAGGAGGCGACAGCGGTCTCCGTACTTTGGCTTAAGCTTATCGTAGTAGAACTCGTACATAAGCAGCTTCGATAGATCCAGCACCGTAAAGCCTGTGTAAACGGGCTTGTTTAGTAAGAGGTTTGCCCTTTTAATGTGAATCACGTAGAAGTTCAGCATTTCTACGTATCTAACGAAGCCTGACTGTGACACGTATGCTTCTGCTTCCTCTTTGGTGCTGACTATTTTTACGCTTACGCGCTTGCGGATGTTCTCCATTGTCTTTCCGAACACGCTGTTGTTCATCAGTTTGAAGAGGTTTTTCTCGAAGTCATTTTTCGCTGCGGTACGCTTTTGCGTGTTAAAGTCAATGTAGGGGCGCATCCAGGGTTCCTGCGTGAATTTTAGGACTCTGTGGATCTTCTCTACGCGCATTCCGTGTCGCACGTAGAACTGCAGGTTGCGGTAATGTACCACATACTTCTTCTTATCCATCAGGTTCATAGTTAGTTTCCTGTACGGTTTGTAACCAGGGCACATTTGCTTTTGCAGCGGACTTAGCTGCTTAAATGGTATCTCTATCGCTTCTGGTGCTAAGGGGAACTCATTGTGTTCGTCGTGCAGGCGCTCTGGGTACTCCAGATCCACTTCTAAAACGTAACCCTTGTCTTCCTCCTTTCCTACCTGCATGTAGAAGTCTATCGGCTTCACTGGATCCCATTCGAAGTCTCTCACAGGTAGGTACTGTGACATTGCCCAACCATAAAGGTTATTCGCATCCAGGTAGTAAATGTATGTGGTTGGTTTCTCTGGGTCGTGCTCTACTAAGGGGTTGTTTGCGCGGGCGTAACGTCGGCTGGGCCCGCATACGCCGCCACGAATACCGTCTTCCATAAACCGATACATGTCGTATTCCGTTAGGAGATCCAACTGCGCATTTGTCTTCTTTAACAAAGCACTCCAGCTGAGCCCAGGAGCCGTGTAGAAATTAGCGGGATCCAATCCGTAATATTCCATAGCCATCTTTCTGAAGCTTTGGAAAACATCTGCAAGCAGCACTACGTCAGACCTTAGGTAGATGTCGTGGTAGTCCCCCATGTTCTCACAGGAGTACTTTTCCCACACGTCTAACGCATGCTGGTACTCCTCATCCTTTATACCGGACTCGTTTAGGGTGCTGTAGAAGCGATCTTTGGGTGGTAGGGACTCTTTGAATCGATCCCAGGAATCCATGTATTCATATGGGTAGACTCCTTTCCTTTCCGCGCCATATTGACTGGAAATGGGAAAGTTGGTGTTATACTTTACGAGGTTTGCTAAGGAGTCCGCCATAAACTGCTGCGAATCTAAGAACTTTAGCTTACCCACAGTTACGGACATGTAGCGCTCTTTGTTGTTGGGTATGCATTTGACGTCGGAGCCGTCTGTTCCTTGTAGTAGCAAATGGGAGTCGTAACCGCGGAGGTTGTGAAAGAACACCGGAATCTCCATGTCTGGATTTACTTTGAAGTTTATATTGCATTTCCAATGAGCCGCTCCTCTGTATTTACCAGTGATGTGGCAGTGATCCCTAACCTTATCCACATAGAAATCCTCAACAAATGCTTTGTGGCAGTGAATGCAGTGCGTGGAGGGCTTTCCCGGCTTCTCACCTTTCTTAGCATACTTCCCGCATTTAAAATGAGCTTCTCCTAGATACTTTCCATCTTCATCCCACGCTTTCGTGGCTCGTCTTCCAAACTGAAGAAGCGTATGTTGACAAATGTGGCATTTTTTTGCCTTGTTAAAAGCCTCCTGGTTCTCTTTGGTAAATTCCATCTTCTTTGGACGTCTTAATTGTTCTCTAATCTCCCCCTCCTCTTCTCGCAATGCTTCTAGAAACTCATTAGCTGCGTTCTTACCTCGGTAAATCACAGGAGGGTTTGCTTTACCGTCTGATCTGACTACTATGTAACCAAAGGAGCAGATCTCGTGTAATCCTACCTTATTCGTGGCACCACGTTTCTGCTCTTCCTTAGTTATCAACGCTTCGAAGTCTGCATATATCACGTAAGGCACTTGCATCTGCTTTTGATGGTCTGCGTATGAAAGCTCTTTGTTGGTGGGTATCTGGATCCGTTGCGCCACTTCTTCGACTCCGCGGCAGATCTCATCGTGTTTCTTTAGGGCATTTAAGGATGTAAATGACAGCAAGCAGCAGTCACAGAAGTACTTTTTGCCTTTGTGCTTAGTATGTCTGTAGAATAGTCTGCTAATGTGTTTAACCCATGAGTAGTGTCCGCCGTGGTAGAATAAATGTACGCGCTCTCCTTTACTTTTTGACAGAACTAACGGTACTATCGTCTGCTCTCTGACTCCGTAAACGTTAATTGCTAGATCGTTTATTTCCTCAAATATGGGGATGTCTATCAACTGCATGGGAAATTCCACACCATCCCACTCTAAATCGTCTGTGGGATACTTACTTGTCCTACAGGGATCCTTCTCTGCTGGATACAGTGCAGACCTGATTGCCCACATAAAGCATCGATTGTCTTCATTCTTCACGTTTACAATAGCCTTCTTCCTTTCTACCCACGTTGGTAGCGGTACGTAACTCCCCCCTCGTATGGGTACGTACCTGGCCATACTTATCTCTATTCCTTCAACCTCCTCTACTGTCCAACCCGATCCTTCTTTCGTGTAGTTAGACAGCGACTCCATTATTGCTTCTAAGGCTTCACTGGGTGACCTATCCAGATTCGTGGATTCTAATATCACTAACGACTTTGATCGCAACATTGCTGTCGTCATTACCTCGTCTTTTGACAAACTTACTTCTACCATTATGCTCGCTTTCAGGGCTCCTAATTCTTCTATACCTTTTCGGAGAGTCCTTTTAACCTTCCTTTCTGACTGACGCCAAAACTGTCTAACGTCAATCTCACCGTTACCGGGTATTGACACTGTGCTGAAGTTGCTTTGGGATTCCATCTATATAATAGGAAATATTTTATACCTAATACCAAGCACTTTTTAGGTCGTCGTAGTCGTACTCACAGTCCTGACAATGCCAAAACAATTTAACCTTAGTCTCAAACTTCTTACCACATCCACAATCATAACTGCTCATACACTTCGTCTTCATTTTCAAATGCTTTTTCAAATCCGCTTCTTTCTTAAAAGTTCTCTTACATTCTTCGCACTCCATATATAGACTAACATATTTAAGTGCGCTGTTGCCCTCAACCACACTTGGAGTGGGGGTCGTCCGTAGGTGGATTTTTGACGCGGGTCTTACCCCGTGTTGAGATTGCGCTGGAACCCCCATTCCCTATACTACTAAAGGACTAACTAGAGCTGGTCTTGCTCGTTTGAATCGCAGCATAGAAGCTTACGTGTATTCTATCCTTGGAGCTCGGGTAAATACCCGATCTAGCATAATTGGAAATACTGGCGCCGCAGAAGAGACGCGAGCCGAAGCCTTGATCTTATTCGAACGTTCAATCTTGGAGGGTGATATTAGCAAGGGCGTACAGCGTTACCAACTAGCTATACAAAATTCTAAGGCAAGGTTGGACTATGCAGTAGCCCCGGGTTGGTGGTTAATGCCTAGTAATTTATCTATAAATACTGGTTCTGTAGTAGGATACAACAACAAGCTGCAGCGAGCAACTAAGGATATGAAGTTTGGGGTGAATGACGTGAACGCTGATGCTACCAAGGGCATTCCTCACTTCGTAGAGAAGCCAAAGAAGGAACACACAGAAAAACCATCAAAAAAGGAATACGTGACACCAAAGAAGGTCCTGCCTACGACACCCGAGGAATATGACCATAACTTACTAAAAGCCGGCTTAGCCACCGCAAGCATTGGTCTGAGCTATTATATATGGCGATGAACAACCCCTACGTAACTGGAGTAGATTGTGTCTATACGACATACACAGGCGAGAAAAAAATACTCCCAGGCATCTTGGGTGGACGTCACGGGGATGTCCGTGGACCTGAACTACTCAGGGAAGAAGTTAATCCTTTGTAGTATTTGCATTGGTACAGACAGCCATGCCAACGTGGGCTTTAGGTTTCTAGATCAGAATGGCATACTGCAGCCTATGCGCACGAAGACAAACAACAGGGAGCCTACGCATTTCTCCGTAGAGCCCAACCCCGGCAGCGTCGAAAATCTATCGGTTTGGACTTTCCATATGGTTGCTGATTGCCATGGGAAGGTAAGGCTGCAGATAAGAGTAGACGATACGGGAAAGGTCACGGTAAATAGCATAGAAAATCAAAGGGATACTATCTTTAACCACGCCACCATCAGCACTCTTACGGTGCTTAGCCTTTAGGAGGATCTTTGATCCTTGAAATATATGAATCCCCACGTTAAGGAAAATAGGTTTTTTCATTACCTGGGGGAGGAGGAGTACAAGAACGATGGTAATTGGCACGACACCGGGCTGTGGGTGAAGGTTGGGGGCCTGGGATTGATCATATGCACTATTGACATTTCGGCGGGGCGTTCGTGTAATGTTGGGTTTAGGATCGTCGATGAGACCAACAACCCATTAATGCCTTACAGAGCAAAAAATAGTAATAGGCATCCGGTTCATTTTTCTTTGGAGCCCCCCGTGAGTAGCGCAGAAGATCTAACGCCAGCAACGTTTCATATGATAGCCAATTGCCAACATGCAAAGCTTCAAGTTCGTCCCAGCGAGTTGAGTGGCAAAGACAGCCGCTTTCGGATAAATGCTGCTCCGACAGAAGGTCCTCCGACGGATGCTATTTGGAATCATAAGCCCATTAGCACTATGAGTGCTATACCCCTGGTGCCAAATTACCAAGGCGGGGCTAATACTATCTTTACTTATCCTAAGCCAAGGATGCCTCGGATGCACGACGACGATAAGCCCCCAGTAATACACAAGGACAAGATCAGCCCTTCATCTTCTTCAGGAGGACCACCCCGATAGCTACTACCAAGATCCAAATGTTATTTCCCACGAACTTTAACAGTTCTCCGCCGGCCCTAAGTGCCAGGCCAAGAACACTACCAAGCAGCCCAGGCAAGCCGGCTGCCATTTTCTTCCCTAAGTCCGTCAAACCAGAACCCAGTTTTTTTACGCCTGCGCCCGTAGCCTTAAGCGCGGACAAGATTACTTCTACTACGCTTGAAATAGCAACCGCAAATGCCAGCGGAACGCCATACTTCACCAGAGCTCTTTTTACTTTTTCCTTGGTGGTAAGCCCCAACTCCCGCTCCAGGTTTTCCTTTTGCGTCTGTAATTCCGCAAGGCGTACCTGAAGGGTTTCTGCCTCCTTTTGGGCTGCCTCCCTTTCCTCTTCGTGGCGAGCCTGGTCATTGATTATTTCCTGCTGTTGTTCTATTTGTCTTTCCAGGTCTTCAATAGCCTGATCTCTTTGCCGGATTTGCTATTCCTTAGTGTTAATTTCGGCAACCAACTGCCGCCGTTCCTCCAAAGATCCGGCTATGGTGATATGCAAGTTTTTAGCTTCTTCCTTACTCATATCCAGGTCTCTTAGAGCGAGCTCGAAGGCCTTTTGGGCTTGGTCCCTATCGCGTAGGGCATTGTCTCTTTGTTCTCTCATTTCTATTATCCTTTGGTTCTTATCGTTAAGTTCTCTCTTTTGAGCATCGAGGAGTAGTCGGTTTTGTCTCATGTAATCTGCTTCCATTTCCTCCAGTGTTTCTTGCAGCTCCTCGGCGAGTTTTTCTAACGCAACCTTTTCATTCAGGGTTGCCAACCTTTCTAACGCACTTCGGGTAGCTAGTTGAAAGCCTTTTAATCTTGAGACGTCACCCCTAACGTCACCATTCTCATCGAAGAGGGGTTGTGGTTTCGTCCAGCGGTTTTTGTCGGGAAATCTCAGGTCTTGGACGCTTATAAGGACTTTGCTTCCGCGTTTTGTGAGTTTTATGTCGTCGGCCTCAATGCGGGAATAGCGCTGCCTTAGCTCTTGCGTTGCCCATTCTACGGTTTCCCGTGCGGTTGCTTCCTGCTCGTTCATGTTTCGAAGTTCCAAGTACTCAGGGACGGACTTACCGCGGTTCCTCGATTGCCACATGCGATTCAAGGAGGTCTTAAAGCTTTTCCACTTACTGCCGTACTTATTTTCTAAGGCCATGTCGTATATTAGGGGGTCGGACTCCGCGCCTTTAGTCCATGCGTCGAATTCTTCATCGTTAATGTCTACTTGGCCTTCTTCGGTAAGGGGGTCAAAATCCGTTCCTTCTACTTCCATTACATATGATAAGCTCAAAGTTAAACCCCAACGTATTACCTAAGCAGGTTGGCGGACTAAAGGCAGAACGCACCTTTCACCGGGTTACATTCACGCCCAGCAGCGCAAAACCAGGAGAAACCTTGTACGTAGGCGTGCCCCGCCTAACTGATAACCTAGTGTTGGTTCCTGGCACGTTAGCGTTAAGGTTTGACCTGGCAATACAACCAGGTACGAAAATAGAAACTTACGTCGTCAATAACGCAGGCCGCAACTTGGTCTCTAAGATGAGGATCAAGTTTGCCGGGGAATCCTTGCTGGACTTAAATAGGTACGACTTATACACCACCTATAAGGACCTATGGTTAACGGCCTTTGACCGCGCGCAAAGAATAGAGCAGGGAATTGGCAGCGTTATCTTACGTAAGGTTCGCAGCGACACTAAGACGCAACATACGGACTCCAGCGGCGCAACGGCAGTAGCAGACGCCACGAGGATAAAGACCGCCTATGCTATTAAGTATGTTATCCCGCTGGACTTTGAGGTGATTACGAACCACGGCGCGTATTATCCCAGGCAGCTAAGTGAGTTACAGTTTGAAGTAACCCTAGCGGATACCACGAACATTTTACAGATGAATGCGTCCGGAACGGCACTTTCTGGGAGCATTCACCCCTATTCCATCACCAACTTAGAACTGCAGTACGAAACCGTATACAGCGAAGAGCTGGCCCGTAGTGCTGGCATGGAATACAGCTCCGGTAAGGCATTCCTTTACGACCACGTAGTGATGTACAAGACGTTTAGCTTCCTGGACAAGACGGACGAGGTTATCAATCAAAGTATTAACCTCCCCCGAAGAAGTCTCACGGGGTTGATGCTGGTGTTTGCCAAACCCTACGAGGCTGGTAAGCGCGACAGCGAGGCGTTCTTTAATCCCAACATTACTAACGTAGGGATAAATGTCAACGGCGTTCCAAACAAGGTTTACTCCCAGGGAATAAAGCCCGCAGACGTGTACAGAGAGGCAATGCGCAAGTTTGGCGACCAAATTAGCCCCGAAGAATTCTTTAAGGATAAATATGCGCTGTGGATTGACATGCGCACAACGAACGACGAAGACCTGCATGGGCAGAGTTTGCGGCTGGTAAACACCCAGGACGGTATCACTTTGGAGATCAAGCGCACAAAGAATTCCTCCGCGGGCGACGGCGACAAAATAAACTGCTACGTCTTCGTGGTGTCTGACGCGCAGTTGAGCATAGAAATGAACCAATTGAAAAGCGTTGCATACTGATTCGTGCTCACTCATCCTAGATTTTCAAAGAAAATATGGTATATATACGATGCTACGCGTATTTGAAAACAACGACACCAAACTGCGATGCACAGTGCAAGGCGAAACTTTGTACTTTAAGGCGAAGGAAGTGGCGGCTGCGTTGGATTATGAGAACACCAAGAAGGCTATTAGAGACCATGTTTCTGAGAGGTAGCAGAAAAGATGGGCTGACATGCAAGGGGCTCCAAACCGTTCCCCTTCTACTATTCACCCGCATTCCGTGTTTATCTCCGAGCCCGGCTTGTATCAATTGATATTCAGCTCCAGGCTGCCAAAGGCCGTGGAGTTTCAGGATTGGGTCTTTGAGGAAGTCCTACCCGCGCTGCGTAAGACAGGCAAGTACGAGATCGAAAGGCGGTTTAACGGGCCAAACAAATTGGTATTCAAGATCGAAAACGAGTTTGACCTACATAAGAAGGTGGTAAATTACATTCGCAGGTTCTACCCCCAAATGCTTGTAACCCCTGGTCTAGGCGAACTGCAGGATTCGGACGGCAAGCGTATAAAGTGCTGGTAAAAGGGCTATCAACGCGGCCAGCCTGATCTGCTCATCCTTAATGCTCACAGGCGGTACCACGGATTCTGCATCGAGTTGAAGACTCCGAAAGGCAACGGGGTATTGTCTGAGGATCAGCGCCGCATCTTAGACAGCTATGAGGAAAATGGCTACAGGGTGCTAATAAGCAACGACTACGACGACATCTGCAGAGCCATCGCGGAGTATGCGCGAGGAATTCGCCTGCCTTGTAGGTGGTGCTGCAAGCGCTTTAAAAGCACGGACACTTTAAAGACGCACTTAAAGATATTTCATAGAATATATGGCGTTTAATGCTGTGAGGCAGATACACTGGCGAGACTTAAAGGAGGGAGTTACCTACGAAATAAAAAACTACGTAGCCTTTGAAGAAATTGACAGGCTACGGTTGTTATTGGCGCATGAGGGTGTCACGTACAGCCTGTGGGCGCCAGATCGCGTCCGATACGTCAACGAAGGACAGGAGTTTACGCATCTGAGGTCGTATGGGAAGAAGGATGGTCGCTGGGCCTTTGACGTCGCAAAGTGCATCCTTCCTTCGGTCCTATGTGGTTAGGCGCGTCTAAGGTAGAGTCGTCGACAATGAGGGTCGGCGACTCTTTTTTAACGCAGTCAGCAGGGAGTTCACATGTAATACAGTCCATATGCTTAAGGTTGGAAATCATCTCAGAATGTTAAGATATGGTTAAATTATTGTTAAGGAAGGTCGGAAACTATATCAGAATCCGCCTCAGAATGTTAAGATATGGTTAAATTATTGTTAAGGCAGTTGAATATGTGTTCCTCTTCTCTTACACATCCAAACCTCTCACATTGCTGCCTCCAATATTCCCTGTTAGTCCATGGGACCCCTTCTAACGCGTCAATTCGTGGTATCGTTCTGCTGATCTTTCTAAAGTAGCCTATTCGATTCCTTAGGTAATCATTCTTATGTTTACAACGACTCATAAGATCGCCGCACTGGTAACAACCCGCTCTAGATCGTACTTCCCTGCAAGGAATTGATAACTATTCTCATGCCTTTTCTTATGCGTTTGAAGACGTTGACGGCTACTAAGGACCTTAAAACAGTAATTACACTGCGTAGTCCTACGGCAAACGCCCTTCTTTACGTGTTGCTGCAGCTTTTGAAGAGTGCTGAACGCGCTATCACAGTCATTGCAGACCTTACTGATTGGCTTCTTTGTGCAAACTCCGTGCCAAACATGGTATTGCAGTCTTGATTTGGTACTAAATACCTTCTTACATTTTAAGCAGTCCATATATACTTAACAATTTTTTAACCACCATTTAACATTCTGAGGCATCTTTTGGAGGAGTTTGAGACCCAGCTTAACAATATTTTAACCCCTATTTAACATTCTAGGAGGAATTCTGAGATAGTTTCCGACCTTCCTTAACAATAATTTAACCATATCTTAACATTCTGGGGCATTTCTCAAAGGAGTTTGGCGGTAACCTTAACAAGATCTTAACCATATCTTAACATTCTAGGAGGGTTTCTGAGATAGTTTCCGACCTTCCTTAACAAAATTTTAACCTCCATTTAACATTCTACATGGGATATCTCATAAAGTCCACGACGGACTCCTTGGCCCACGTTGCCATCGTTATCAGCGCGCCAAACCGTTCTGCGCGCTTCAGACCGCACATTTCCTCATATAGTTCCTTTACGCGTTCACTCAGCCGGTCTATCTCCTCCCTTTGCATTTCGACCGTCCTCTCCAGGTCTGACTTTTCTTTGACGAAGTTAACCATTGCTTTGACTGATTCCACGGGCTCCATATATACCAGCAAATAAATTTGCTTCAAGTTCGGCAAGCAAGCTTGCCTCTAGTGGATTTCGTAAGAAATCCTAGTATATGATGAACCCAGATCACATGCCTTGTAACGCTCTGATAGTAGGACCCACCGGCTGCGGAAAGACCCAGTTCGTCGTGGAGCAGCTATTAGGACCCTTTAGATACCGTTTCGACTATATCGTGCTGCTTTGCTCCACCTACGTGAATAACCGCACCTGGACGGGCGTGGGCGTAAAAGATGATGACTTCTTCGTAGATATCTTAGATCCTAACGAGTTATCTGGACATCTTAAGTTCTGGCACAAACAATTCCCTAAAGATACTCAGACACTCCTCATATTGGACGACATTGCCTGCGGGGACGACGTAAAAAGACGCACTTCCGAGCTCGTTAAGCTCGCCTTTAGCGGCAGGCATGACAATATTAGCGTTTGGTTGCTCTCGCAGCAGCTAACCAGCGTCTCTAAGCCCTTTAGGGAAAACATAGGGTCACTTGTCGTATTTTATACTCCGAGTAAGTCTGACCTGGAAACCATCTTAAGCGACTACGGCGGTGAGATATCCAAGGAACAGTTGCACGAATACATGCGGCATTTAAAGACGCACCAACATTCCAAGATGATCTTTTCTTTGAGGTTTCCCTACACGGTTGGAATCTATGATTCCTAATGTATATGGATATTGAGCAGCTCTTAGATGAAGTCCCCACACAGCTAGACGAAAGTAACCTTAAGGAACCACTTAACATCCTTGTATCTTCTGGGAAGTGCAAAGAAATGATAGGCAAGGAACTTACCCATGAGCAAGTTTATAAGTTGTCAGAAGAAGAAGTTAAGAAGTTCCATAAGAGGTATGAGGCCGCCCTTGCAAGTAAGACCACGGACGCCGTAGCGGACTCAGCCATTAAGCTGGCCACCAAGCTTCTCGGACTTGCGCTGCCCATAGACGACGTGGAGCAACTGCGGAAGGACATAAGCGAGGACTATGTCATCGCCCAAGAACTTAAGATAACCTGCGGGTGGTTGTCTTTGAAGTGCGGTAAGTTAATGGCAGTCGCCTCTGCGGCACTTCACGTAGCTCAGCACGTTGACTTGAAGGAACTTACGATGTCTTGGAAGGACTTCAAGGAGGACAGAGAAGTTGAAAAGGTCTTCCAGGCGGCACTTGCTGAGGTACCTGATCAAGTCGCCTCAAATCCTTCTTAAGTGCTTACTTAAGTCATTCTCAAGTCGCCACAAGTACTTACTCAAGTTACTTGTCAAGTCCTTCAAGTCCTTAGATATAAATGAGTGAAGCTGAATCAAAGGCGGAGGAGCAGCCCCAAGGGGAGCAGAAGATTACAAAGGCTAAATCTCCAGGCAGAGTCGCTGCCGGAAAGAAGCTCGCGGAGATGAACAAGAAGAACAAAGCCAAAAAAGAAGAAAAGGTGGAGGACGAAGGCGAATCCTTCATTAATCCTGGGTACGTCATCGGCGCGTTGGGAGTTGCTATAGCAGCAGGCAGCCCCTACTTACAATGGCGGGCTACGAAGCCAAAAGTAGAACCCGTGCATGTGACGCAGGAGCCTCCTAAGAGAAGCAAAATACCCGTAATGGAATAGCAAGGTCATTCCCATGCGTAATAACCTTCTCGCTCTGTAATATAATGTCAACCGCGTTATTGAAAACTCTTGAAGAAGCAGCTATTATTACTTCCATTGTTGCGGGTATTGGTTGGGTAGGTAAGAAAGTGCTCAAAGAAGACTTTACTGAAGACCCAAGCAAGAGCTTCGCTAATTTTGCTAAGATGACCGCTGCCGTTGGTGGGGCTATCATGGTAAAGGATTACCTACGGAAGGAAAAGTACATCCCTAATGTATAATGGCTACTATGATAGGAGGTTCACTAATTGCTGCTTTAGCATTTACTGGCGCCAGTTACGCAGGTAAGTACATAGAAAAAGCGGTAACTGGCGGAAGTAGTCTGGAAGCCGAAAGGAAGAGACACGACTTAGCGCTGGAAAAGTATCAAAGGGACGTGGCAGCTTGGAATGAAAAAAGACAAGCTTACAGGGATTGGTTGGATAAGAACTACCAAAACAAGATGCAGGCGGATAAGAACTTCGAAAATACGGACTACACCTTTAAGCTCTATGCGCAAGCACACCCCGACTTTAGAATGAGAAAGCCCCAGTTCAAGAATTACTACCAGCCTTCTAAGAAACAAAAAGACAATGAGTTGGTCTTCGTAGGAGTCGCAAGGCTCGCCAGAGGCGTGGCGTTGGCGTATCTCCTCTAGTGACGCGAAACATGAGCGTCTAATATATAATGATCGTCTTTTTGGAAAGCGACAAAAATAACTTTACCGCTTCTTTGAATCCTCCCATTAAAGCCTATAAGGTTCGGCTCATAAGTTGCTCTTTGTACAATTCTTGGTATAATTTAATTAATGGCATGGTTACCGAGCATACGGGGTCTAACAATTATCAAGGCGTAATGCTACCCGATGGGCATTACACCCCGATCACACTGGCAAAAGAATTAGCAACGTACGGTTATACTCTCACCACGGGATTACCACACGAAATGACCTTCAAACATAATCTTCCTAACAATTTCTCGGTAACCCTAGGAAAAGCTGATGCATTGGGATCTTTACTGGGTGTCTCAGGCAAGGACATTACCAACACGGCCATACCCGTGAAATGGAAAGTCGCATCCTCTTATGAAGTCTATTGCGATTTGGTCCATAGTTACAGCAATGGAAAAAAAGTCTTCTCTTATGTCCAAGTTTCTGCCCAAAGGTAATTCATTTGACCCAGTAGAATACACTCCCATTTCTTTGAGCTATGATTTGTCTCATTTGGTAGAAAGCATAAACATCACCATTAAAGTGGACGGAAAGACGGTGGATTTTAACGGACGTAAGATCAATCTTGTTTTGGAATTCATATAATGGGTCGAACTGAGGACAAACTCAAGAGGATTTACTATGGGCTCGAAGGCTATTGGAGAGGAACGTCAGCTATCAAGAAACTTGCAGCCGCGGCCAGGGTATCAGAAGAAACGGCTAAGAACTGGTTAAAAAAACAAACCCTCTGGCAGGTCTATCTTCCCGTGCCCTAGTACATTCCCAGGCCCAGCTTTACCGTAAATGCCCCCAATGAAGTTCATCAGGCGGATTTGCTCTTCTTACCGCACGACAAGGTGAAAAGAAAGACCTATAGGTACGCTTTGACCGTAGTTGATATCGCAAGCAGATACAAGGACGCCGAACCCGTAACCAGCGAGGATTCTGGGGAAGTCGCAGAAGCCCTAGGTAGGATTTATAAGCGCGCCTTGAAATGGCCCAAGCTACTGCAAGTGGATGCGGGAACAGAGTTCATAGGCGTGGTTACTAAGACCCTGAAAGACCACAGCACCAAGATTAGGAGAGCTGAAGCTGAGTACCACAGGGGTCAGAGCATCGTCGAAAGATTCAATAACACATTGGCCAAGCGTCTCTTTGGGTACCAGTATTGGAAAGAGCTGGAAGATCCCTCCAAACGCAACAGGGAATGGACTCAGAGGCTCCCCCAGGTCATCGCGGTTTTGAACAACGAGGAGGCCAGGGCTACGGGGATGAGACCTAAGGATGCCATGAAGAAGAAACACGTGGAACATAAGTCCTACGTCAGAAGTTCAAGGGCGGTCTTCCCCCAGGAAAAGAGATTAAGCGATGTCACGGTTCGATATCTCTATGAGCCGGGTGAATTAGAAGGAGGATCCAAAAGAGCTACGGATCCTAATTGGTCTTTGGAAACTTACCAGATCCGAAGCGTAATAGCTAAGAAGGGTCAGCCCATCTTGTATTATCTTTATGATGGTCCCACTCGTGGGTTCGTCAAAGAAGAACTGCTTATCGTGTGATTACCAAACGCGTGCGTATGGATACCATCGTCATGCATCCACCTCTTACCGTCAAATGCTGACAGCGACACCTTCTCTTGGGTGACGTTGTGTATTTAATGTTTAAAGGACCGCAGGGAGTTCATCCGATGCTTCTGCGTCTTCTGCGTGCGTAGGACGTCAATGTAGGACTGATGGGTGATGTCCTTCTTGACGACGTATTTTTTTTACGCCCTTGGCTTTCTTGTCTGCGCCGTCTGTCTTTAGGACGCTGTACATTTTGGGTTTGAGACCCACGTATTCCACGATGGGCTTGCCCAGCATCTCATCTTTCATCTTCCCGATGACCTTCTTGTTCTTCGCAGAGTACAGGGGATGGTCGCGTGGGTAGCCCGAGGTGTCGTACTCGTCAATGTCTTCGAGGCAGTCCGCGTAGACGTCGGGGGTTTCTATCTCCATTATTAGGGAGTCGGTGTCGGTGTATAGGAGGCGGCATTTATCGCCGTACTTTGGTTTAAGTTTGTCGTAGTAAAATTCGTACATCAGAAGTTTAGACAGCTCCAGCACGGTAAAGCCGGTGTATACAGGCTTGTTGAGGAATAGGTTTACCTTCTTCATGTGTATTACGAAGAAGTTTAGCATGTCTACGTAGCGTACGAATCCTGGCTAAGATACGTAGGCCTCTGCTTCCTCCCGCGTATTTACGATCTTTATGGAAACGCGCTTGCGAATGTTCTCCATGGTCTTACCAAATACGGAGTTGTTCATTAACTTAAAGAGATTCTTTTCAAAGTCGTTCTTTGCCGCGGTTCGCTTTTGCGTGTTAAAGTCAATGTAGGGCTGCATCCAGGGCTCCTGACGGAACTTCAGGGCGCGGTGCACCTTTGTCACGCGCATTCCGTGGCGTACGTAAAATTGAAGGTTGCGGTAGTGAACCACGTACTTCTTTTTGTCAATTAGGTTCATGGTAAGTTTTCGGTAGGGTTTGTGTAGGTAGGACACATCTTCTTCTGTAGTGGTGACAGCTGCTCGAAGGGTATTTCGATTGCCTCCGGTGCTAGGGGGAAGTCGTCGTGAAGGTCGTGTAGTTCTGGCGGGTATTCCAAGTCTACCTCCAGGATGAAACCTTTGCGACTGTCGGGTCTTATTTGCATGTAGAAGTCAATGTCGCGCGGCTCTGTCCATTCAAAGTCTCGCACTGGAAGGTATTGAGACATCGCCCAACCGTAAAGGTTGTTTGCGTCTAGGTAGAAGATGTAGGTGGAGGGCTTTTCGGGGTCGTATTCTACGAGGGGGTTGTTAGCGCGTGCGTAACGCCGGGATGGCTCGCAGACGCCACCTCGAATACCGTCCTCCATGAATCTGTACATGTCGTACTCGGTAAGTAGGTCCAATTGAGCGTTGGTCTTCTTCAGCAGGGCGCTCCAGGACAGCCCGGGAGCTGTGTAGAAGTTGGCGGGGTCTAATTGGTAGTACTCCATAGCCATCTTACGGAAGTTTTGAAATACGTCGGATAGGAGAACAACGTCGGATCGAAGGTAGATGTCGTGGTACTCTCCCATGTCTTTGCAGTCGTACTTTGTCCAAATGTCTAAGGCATGCGGGTATTCGGCGTCGGAAATGCCTGCTTCGTTAAGGGTGCTGTAGAAGGCTTCCTTCGGTGGTAGTGGCTCATCAAAGCGCTCCCAGGAATCCATGTATTCGTAGGGGTAAACTCCCTTACGTTCGGCTCCGTATTGGTCGGAAATGGGTGAGTTGTCGTTGTACTTCACCAAGTTTGCTAGAGAGTCGGCCACGAACTGCTGGGAATCTAAGAACTTCAGCTTGCCTATGGTTACTGACATGTACCGCTCTTTGTTGTTGGGTATGCATTTGACGTCGTGACCATCAACGCCCTGCAGTAGAAGGTGAGAATCGTAGCCGCGAAGGTTGTGGAAGAAGACGGGAATATCCATGTTTGGGTCGATTCGGTGTCGACATCTCCAATGTGCTGCCCCTTTATAGGTCCCGGTAAGTTTGCAGTGGTCTAAGACTTTGTCTACGTAGAAGTCTTCCTCAAGTGGTTTATGAGAGTGAATACAATGCGTGGAAGGCTTTCCAGCCTTTTCACCCTTGCGAACGTATTTTCCGCATTTGTAGTGCGCTTCTCCGAGGTAGGCACCATCTTCTGACCATGCCTTTTTTGCCTGCCGTCCAAATTGGAGGAGGTTTTGGTTGCATACGTGACACGTCATTGACTTTGCGTATGCGGCTTGGTCTTCCTTTGAGAGCTTGGGCTTCTTCGCTATGCGCAGGCGGCGTCGAATTTCCTCTTCTTCTTCCTTAACGGCTTCTAGGAAGCGTGCGGCGGCATCTTTACCTCGGTATAGGACTGGTTCGTCTGCCTTACCGTCGCTGCGCACTACTATGTAGCCGTAGGAACAGATCTCATGAAGACCTTTCCGCTGCGTGTTACCTGGTTCTTGGTATTCGTCGGTGATTACGCCTTCGAAGTCTGCGTAGATAACGTAAGGAACTTTGTTTTGACGCTTGTGGTCTTCGTAGAATAGGTCTTTGTCTGCTGGCATTTGAATGCGCTGCGCAACTTCCTCCACGCCTCGGCAAATACCGTCGTGCTTTTTGAGGGCTTTCAAGTCGGGAAAGGGAAGTAGGCAGGAATCGCAGAAGAACTTCTTACATTTATGCTTGGTATGTCTGTAGAATAGGCGACTTAGGTTCTTGACCCAGGAATAATGCCCGCCGTGGTAGAAGAGGTGGATGCGCTCTCCTGGATGCTTTGACAACATTAGTGGGACTATGGTCTCTTCTCTGGCTCCGTAGACGTTTATTGCTAGGTCGTTGCGCTCTTCAAAGTCTGGTATGCAGTGTAATTGCATTGGAAAGCTTACGTCGGTCCAGTCTAGGTCGTCTGATGGGTAATTGCTCATGCGTGCTGTGTTTTTATCGACTGGGTATAGGGCAGACCTAATTGCCCACTGGAAACACTTGTCGTCATCGTTCTTGACACTTAGAATGGCTTTCTTTCGCTCTATCCAAGCTGGTAAGGGTACGTAAGAACCTTCTCGGATGGGCACGTAACGCGCCATGCTTATCTTCATCTCCACTATTTCAGTTACCGTCCATCCGGATCCTTCTTTGGTATAGTTGGCAAGCGTCTCCAACATGCCCTCCAGCACAGTCGACAAAATCGGCGTTAGGTTAGTAGACTCTAGTACTACTAATGACTTGGAGCGTAGCCAGACCGTAGTTTCGACATCGTCGTTCTTTATCAGGTCTAATTCTACCACAATGCTTGCCTTCAGGGCACCTAATTCTTCAACTCCCTTTGCTAAGGCTCGTCGCCTTTCATTCTGGACTTTAACCCAAAACTGCCTAAGGTCGATTTCTCCTTCGCCGGGATGGAACCAGGTTTGAAATTGTATCGTGACTCCATATATATAGGAAGTAGTTTATACCTTATATGAGGTCATCGTAGTCGTATGTGCAACTTTGACAATGCCAATCTCGGGGGGGATTGAAAC